>NC_133115.1:4228300-4329949 GCF_022965805.1 Primulina eburnea
CAGAGCCGCCGCGGAACGAGCAAGACTCTTGGCTACCCATTACAGAATCCAGAAAGGGCAACACTTCCACTGTTGCATTCCATTTGATATGTTCTGGAATAGGAGTGCAGCCTCTTCTACTCCCCGTTGCCTTCTCCTATCTCGGATGGTGAGCAAGTTAAATAAACATAAATCGATTCAATTCACGTTCGAAAGGATTGTGAATTCAACAGCGTACAGTTAGATTAGTAATGCATGATCAAGAATATGGCCTTTTACATATTGATTGATGGAGAATCAAGAATCATGCCTTATCTTTTATTCGTGGAGATATTTTGTCCGCGATTGCAAAATATTTTATTAAAACTCTTGACGGTCCACAGGTCGGGAGGGATTCTTTGTCTGTCTGTTGTATTCTGGTGGCAACTCTACACCATATGGCTTCTTCTTAATCTTCACGAATCAGCTTCTGGAATTCGTTACAGTAGATTTCTCCACCTCTCTACGGTAGCCTTCGGTTAGTATCCGTACCAAAACATTGCATGTGTGTGTGTGTGTATATACACACACATACACGTACGTGTGTGTATTATTATAAACGCATCGTATATCTGGTTAATTACAGGTAACAAATTGGGAAAGCTGGTAGCTATCTTCCCCACAATGTACCTATCTACCGGTACATGTGTGTTGTACATAATCAGCGGTGGCAACATCATGGACCAACTTCACCACGCCCTCTGTGGAGATGACCAGCTCGAATGCGAGGCGAAAGCATTAAAACTTTCTGAATGGTTTCTAGTTTTCATATGTTCAGCCACCTTAACTGCTCTTTTCTTCACTAATCTCAACAAACTCTACCGTGTTTCCCTCATCGGGTCTGTCACCGCAGTTGCATATTGCAGCCTTCTGTGGGTTCTGTCGGTCAGTAAGGGCCAGCTGGCTCATGTTTCGGGTGATTATTCGACGATGGAGGTTAAACCTACCGATACTGGTGATAGAATTCAGAATGTGTTGAATGGTATTGGAATCATTGCTCTTGCTTTTCGAGGGCATAATCTCGTGCTCGAGATACAGGGAACCCTGCCTACAAGTCCAACACAGCCGTCGCGTAAGCCCATGTGGAGAGGAGTGACTATTTCATACCTACTGATTGCTATGTGTATGTATCCGCTGGCAATGGTCGGGCATTGGGCTTACGGAAGCAAGGTAAACAAATACTTAAGACATAAATTTCCATGAATCCTGATCTGAATACCGAATATATGAAACACTCAATCAAAATATGGTCCTTTTGTCTCTCAGGTGATAGTGGACGGAGGAATTCTTGGTGCCTTTACAAAGTTCCACCAGAACCATACATCAAAGTACATAACCGGTGCCATATATTTCATAATTCTGATCAACTACTTGTGTGCCTTCCAAATCTACGCCATGCCCGTGTTCGACAAATTTGAACATATCTACACGAGCAAGAAAAACCAGCCATGCCCGAGATGGCTTCGTTCTGCCATTAAGGTCTCGTTCGGAGGATTAACATATTTCGTAGCAATGGCTTTCCCGTTTCTACCAAGTTTAGGAGCCTTGTTAGGCTCGATCGCACTTCCTCTAACGCTGGTGTATCCCTGTTTCATGTGGGTTGCCATCAAGAAGCCCCTCCCACTCAGTAAAATGTGGTGCCTAAACATTAGTGTTGGTTCATTAGGTGTAGTGTTGAGCTTAATGTTATTCAGCGCAGCTCTTTCGTCTTTGATCGTTAACGGGTTAGATGCCAACTTCTTCAAACCCAGAGCTTTTAGTTTGTGTCAACTGATTAACTGAAACAAGGGGAATCAGTTTTTGCTAGAATCAGTTAAGTTATGGTAAAAGATGGACTGATATCGGCTCGAAATGATCAAATCAGTTTAAAAACAAAAGTTAAACAGTTAAATACATAAGATATGTTTACCGGACGGTGACCCGTTCGATCAACTCACCCTTCAAGTGTATATCAGATAACCCACATTTTTTTTCTTTACACATATATATATGTAAGAACATTAGATGCAACCTCGCGGTAATATCCTCGTATAAGCCTCTTATTACCCCTTGCTGATACAAATATAAATGGTTTGTTCAAGTATAATTATGCCATGTTATTTTTATTTCAGAAAATGGTGATAATGGACCTGCTGACACACAAAAATCTGCTGAATTTGGTAGAAATATAACGATTTGGGGATTCTCTAGTTACAACTTTTTTCTGTCTAAAGTGGCTTATTCATGTGGGATTCTGCAGTTTTTAAAATTGTTTTTAAAAAAGGTTTGATGAACCTATCCATCACAAAAATGATGCTCGTTCTCTCGACTTTTGTCGAACCGGTCTATCGGATATGGGTCACCAAAGCAAATGGTGCCAAGGGCAGTAGTAAAGTGATATTCTTTAGTAAATTATTGAAATCTAGAGAAAGGGCTGGCTTGAAATATAAAGTTATTTGTTTGAGTTGAAAATTATTTTGGACCGATTAAATTCATCCAAGTTTTATAGGAAATATTGATAGACAGAAGTGAGCGAAGAAAACAGTTCAGTTGTAATCGTGGTTGAAGATAGTGGGGAATGGAGCTGTTGGTGATTCAGGAAAACTCACACACACAAACAAAACAGAAAGAAATCGGCAGATAAAGAACACAACATGCTCATAAAAAAAAAGGAGCTCCAGCAGCAACTCGACTCTTGCA
The DNA here is from genome assembly GCF_022965805.1 of Primulina eburnea. Classification (NCBI taxonomy): domain Eukaryota; kingdom Viridiplantae; phylum Streptophyta; class Magnoliopsida; order Lamiales; family Gesneriaceae; genus Primulina; species Primulina eburnea. The sequence goes on from NC_133115.1 coordinate 4,230,998, forward strand.
CATTTCGAGGACATAATCTCATGCTCGAGACACGGGTACTTCAACTGTTGAATTCTTAACCAATGCTTGATTGAATTAGGTGCATTTGGTAAAACACACCAAACAAGTTGACAAAAACTTATGTGAGACGGTCTCACAGGTCGTATTTTGTGAGACATATCTCTTATTTGGGTCCATATCATGACTCCCATCTCCAACTAGAACCTTGTCCTCAAGGTTCTGAGGAAAAGAGGACATGGATTCGGAGTCTTCCCATGTAGCTTCTTCGGTGGGCAGCCCTTCCCAACGAATCAAGAGTTGAGGCATTGGTTTTCCTTTCTTTAAAATCTCTCTTGTTGCTAAAACTTCTTGTGGTTTTAGTATTGGATGCGAATCATCAGAAAAATTAGGTAAAGGTTGTGGAGGAGTATTTGAATCTCCCACAAACTTTTTAAGTTTCGAAACATGGAACACCGGATGAATCTTGACATGATTAGGAAGCTGTAATCTATAAGCAACAATGCCAATCTTCTCAATCACAGGAAAAGGGCCAAAGAACCGAGGACTCAGTTTAGAAGAAGAATGGCCACGAACCGAAAACTGTTTGTATGGCTGTAAACGCACCCAAACCAAATCTCCTACATCAAAATTTATGTCTGTTCTATGTTTATCTGCCAAGTTCTTCATTCTGTTCTGAGTTCTTTCCAAGTTAACACGTAGCTGCTGCAAGATGACATCTCTTTGACGAAGCTCTTGATCAACCGCTGCATTTGAACTTGAATCCAATAAATACCTGGAAATAGTTGGTAGGGGACGCCCGTATACAACCTCAAAGGGAGTCATACCCGCTGATGTGTGATAAGATGAATTGTACCAGAATTCTGCCCATGATAAAAAACGAGTCCAAGAAGAAGGTCGGTCCATCGTAAAACAACGTAAATACATTTCGAGAGTTCGATTTACGACTTCCGTTTGGCCATCAGATTCCGGATGATAGGCGGTACTCATTGATAATGTTGTGCCTTGGAGACGGAATAGTTCTCGCCAAAAGGAACTGATGAAAGTTCTATCTCTGTCGCTGACTATCGAACGTGGCAGCCCATGGAGACGGATAATTTCATTGACAAATAGAGCAGCAACCATAGTACTAGAGAAGTGAGTCACCAAAGGAAGGAAATGAGCATACTTGGATAGCCTATCCACCACAACAAAGATGACGGTTTTGCCTCCCGAATTCGGAAGACCCGTGATAAAATCTAAGGATATATCTTCCCAAATTCTAGTTGGAATTGGCAAGGGCTGGAGAAGGCCTGCTGGTGCAAGGTTGCTAGTTTTAACTTGTTGACAAACCATACATTGAGCCACAAACGTGCGAATATCAGCCCTCATATTTTTCCAATAAAAATTTGAAGCTAGACGATGGAAAGTTCGGTGGAATCCAGCATGCCCCCCTTGAACAGATGCGTGGAACTCAGCAAGTAATCTATGTTTCAAGGAGCCATTGGAAGGAATTACTAAGCGATCATTGAAGTATAAGAAATCACCCTTGATAGAAAACTTGCTAAAAGTAGCATTATGTCCCTGCACCTGAATGCGTACATCCCTCAATTCCTTATCATGTTGATTGGCAAGACGAACTTCATCCATGAAATCAAATTGAGGGAGAGAAATGGCATAGCAGTGAACACGAGAAAGAGCATCAGCAACCTTGTTATCTCGGCCCGGTCTGTACTTAATCTCAAAATGAAACCCAATGAGTTTAGAGAGCCAATATTGTTGTTCAGGTGTTTGGATGGTTTGAGACGTGAGATCACGAATACTTTTCTGATCGGTAATGATAGAAAACTTGTGTCCCAGTAAATAGTGCCGTCATTTTTTAACAGCTTGTGTAATGGCGAACATTTCCCTGTGATATGTGGAAGCTCCCTTCATGCGTGAAGATAACTTTTGACTAAAAAAAGCAATGAGATGCCCTTGTTGACAGAGAACCGCTCCCACGCCGGTGCCAGAAGCATCAGATTCAAGAACAAATGGAAGAGAAAAATCAGGGAGGGCCAACACTGGGGCAGATGTCATGGCTTCCTTGAGATTTTTAAAAGTTGCATCTGTAGTATCATTCCACATGAACGTATCTTTTTTTAGTAGATCTGTTAAAGGTCCTGCTATAGATGCATATCCCTTGACAAAAACGTCTATAAAATCCCGAAAGACCGAGAAAACCCCGAAGTGCTTTCAAAGACTGTGGAGGAGGCTAATCTACTATTGCTTGTATTTTAGACTTGTCCACCTCTATCCCTTGAAATGAAATGCAATGCCCGAGGTACTCAATGCTTTTGCGCCCAAATTGACATTTAGACCGTTTAGCAAAATATTTATGATCCAATAGATTCTGAAAAACCAACCGCAAATGCTCTATATGTTCTGGCCAATATCTGCTATAAATCAATATGTCGTCAAAAAAAACAATCACAAAGCGTCGCAAAAAGGGCCGGAAAATATGATTCATGGCTGCCTGAAATGTGGCCGGGGCATTAGTGAGGCCAAAAGACATAACAAGATACTCATAATGTCCCTCGTGAGTTCGAAAAGCCGTCTTGGGAACATCTTCGGCTTTGAGCCGGATTTGGTGATACACCGCTCTCAAATCAATCTTGGAATAAAAACTAGCGCCCTTGAGTTCATCAAACAATTCATCCATGGTAGGAATATGAAATCGATCCTTGGTTGTGATAGCATTTAGAGCTCTATAATCTGTGCAAAATCTCCATGTGCCATCCTTCTTTTGAATTAACACCACTGGAGAGGAAAATGGGCTCAAGCTAGGCTAGATGATGCCATCTGCCAGCATTTCACCGACTAGTTTCTCAATAATAGCTTTCTGAAAATGCGGATAACGATATGGTCGTACGTTCACAGGGTGGGATCCTGGAAACAAAGGAATAGCATGATCATAAACCCGAGACAGAGGCAACTTATGTGTAGTCTCAAACACCGTAGAAAATTGGCTCAATAAATCTTCTAATTCAGGTGGACCTGAGCTATCGTCTGTGGTAGATACATGAATTAAATCCAGACGATAACATAGAGCCATGGCATCAGTGTAGGCCATTCGAGAGAAACTATGAAGTTGGATCGGTGTCGGGAGAGCCGGAGAGTTGCCAAACAATTGTATGGTTTTACCATCATACTCAAATTCAAACAATAATTTATCATAATGTTGACGAACCCACCCGAGTGTAGCGAGCCACGAAGCACCCAATATAACATCAGCCCCATGCAAAACGAGAACAAATAATTCGGGTTGAAATGTGTGTCCCTGGATTGTCAAAGGCGATTGTTGTACGGTGCCTTCCGTGATCAAACGATCTCCATTTCCCACTGATACCACAAAAGGAGTTGCTGATACAATAGGTAGTTGCAGACAGGGGCGGATCTAGGATTTCGAGAGAGGGGGGCCGCTTAGTTTATTTTGCGACGGTTTTTGAAAAACCGTCGCTATATGGCGACGGTTATAAGAAACCGTCGCAAAGTTTGCGACGGTTTCCGTCACAACCGTCGCTAATCCAAAAAAAAAACGGTATCAGGTTTCGAAATCGGGTGGAGCAAACGTTATAATTGGCTTTAGCCACTGAGATACATGGACGTATCTTTAATTTTGGGGGGCCATATATATATATATATATATATATATATATATATATATATATATCTGTTTATATATTTAGTTTAAAAAAAATTAATATATACTAAAAAAATTTTTAAAATTTTTTGGGGGGGCCGTGGCCCCCGTTCGCCCTACACTAAATCCGCCTCTGGTTGCAGATGTTTAGCGACTCTGGTTTGAACAAAAGAATGAGTACTTCCCCCATCAATTAATACTTGTACTGGAGACCCGGCCAATATCTCGGAAAATCGAAATGTGGTAGATGTAGGTTGGCCAGCAAGAACATGGAATGAAATAGCCAAATGGATGGATGTATCTTGAGGTAATGGTTCAGTTGGGACAGTGGTGTCTTCAGGTGGTGGGGCTGGGCAGTCATCCTCCCCATCAAAGAAAAAAAGATGGGGTTTAGCCTTGCATTTGTGTGAGGAGGACCACTTCTCGTCACAACTGAAACAAAGTCCTTGTTGGCGTTTAAGTTGGACTTCCGAAGGGGATAAACGACGAACAGGATAAGGAGAATTTAGTGCCGGTGACGAAGTCACAGAAGGAGTGTTAGAGATAGAACCTGTGGAAGGAGTTTTACAGGGTATGTTGGAACCAGGCGATTGATAAGATTGATACACCCTGTTGTGAGTGCGGCGATCCAGAAGCTTCGCCTCTTGAAGACGAGCAAGTCCTATAGCTTGAGTCAAGGATGTGGGTCGAAATGCTTTGACCTCATGTCGAAGATCAGAACGAAGACCAGAGATGAAACAACTAGTGAGGAACGAAGCAGATACACCTGAAATACGATTAGCCAAGGCGTCAAAACGTTGGCGATATTCTGCTACCGTTGAAGTTTGAGTCAATTTGGCCAAAGTTTCTTGATGATCTTCATATTCTGATGGACCAAAAGTAGTCTCTAGAATCCGGATAAAACCTTCCCACGAGTCAAATTGGTGAGTTTTGTGTTGCCATTGAAACCAAGGCAGGGCTGGACCATCCATGTGAATCGATGCCAATAGAAGACGCTAGTATGGTGGCACCTGGTAGAACTCAAAATAGCGTTCAGCTTTGAAAATTATTTTGGACCGATTAAATTCATCCAAGTTTTATAGGAAATATTGATAGAGAGAAGTGAGCGAAGAAAACAGTTCAGTTGTAATCGTGGTTGAAGATAGTGGGGAATGGAGCTGTTGGTGATTCAGGAAAAGTCACACACATAAACAAAAGAGAAAGAAATCGGCAGATAAAGAACACAACAAGCTCATCAAAAAAAGGAGCTCCAGCAGCAACTCTTGCACATTTCGAGGACATAATCTCATGCTCGAGACACAGGTACTTCAACTGTTGAATTCTTAACCAATGCTTGATTGAATTAGGTGCATTTGGTAAAACACACCAAACAAGTTGGCAAAAATTTATGTCAGACGGTCTCACGGGCCGTATTTTGTGAGACAAATCTCTTATTTGGGTCATCCATGAAAAAGTATTACTTTTTTATGTTAAGAGTATTACTTTTTATTGTGAATATCGATAAGGTTGACCCGTCTCACAAATAAAGATTCGTGATACTGTCTCACAAGAGACATACTCAAACAAATTTGACAATCGTCTAGTTTCTGTCTTTTTTTATTCTAGTTAAATTTTGTAAGTTTTGTAGGCTTAAAACTTTGAATTTGCAAGATATTAAGTGGGGTGTATTCAATTCAGAGTTTTGATGACTTTAATGACTTTTTTAAATGATAGACTTTTATGAATTTGATAAATTTTTATTGACTTTTATGGAATTCCACAGATTTATAAACAGATTTATGTGGATTTATGTAGACTTTTTTGCAAGATTTTTATAGATTTTTGTAGATTTTTTTTTATAGAATTTTATAAATTTTGTACTTAACTATAACATGTGATTTTTTATTAATTTCTTTGAACCAATAATTAATTGACATATATAACATATTCAATTTGAAATTATTTTTAATATTTATATTAATAAATAATTTACTTATTTAAAAGTTAAATCGTTTAATCCTTACATGTATATATATGTGGGTTTATATGCATGTTTGTAAATTTTTAAAAATATATCAATTGATTAACATATAATCTTATTTTTAAATTGATAATATAAATGTAAAAATAATATTATCTATTATTGTGTGAATATAATTTTGTATAAAAATATCATAGCTTACATATTAATTAAAAATACTAAAATGAATTTAAAAAATCATTGTTGTTACGAAACTATTCAATTATTAAGAATTAAACAACATTTTTTTGATCATCTTTTATTAGTATTGAATATTACATTAATTTGTATAAATCATAAATTAAAAATCACAAAATCAATTCTATAATTCAAAATTTCCTCGTGTTATTAAAATAAAAAATTATTAAATGAACAATCAGCCAAAAAATGAAAAATTTGAAAAAGAAAGATGAAAATATATATAGAGATACACTTCGAAAATTTGAGAGAGTAATAGAAATAGATGAGAGGAGAGAAGATATGAAGATATGTGATGTGAAGCGACAGAGAGAGAGTTAGAAGTTTTAAAAATCCATTCAAATCTTTGGGGTGAACCAAATACAATTTTTTACAATTTGTAGTTGTACCTTAGACTTTAATGTTTGTATGTCAATGAATTCCATGGAGTTATTAAAAGTCCATGGAAAATTTGAATACCTGTAGACTTTTATAGAGTTTATAAAAGTCAATGTTGAATAACTTTTTAAAACTCCATGAAAGTCTATTTTGAATACCACAAGACTTCTATAGAGAATGCAAAAGTCTTGATTGAATACCTCTAGATTTTTAAAATCTACAAAAGTCATTAAAAGTCAATAAATTTCCCATGTTGAATACACCCCCTAAATCTTGAGTTAAGTTTTTAAGCTTTTACACTTAAAATTCAAATTGTTTAAATTCCGTAAGCAAACTTGCTTAAATATAAATTTGAAAGATATTTAAAATCTTGAATTTAAATTTTGAAGTTATATCGACTAAAATCTGGAAACTTGGAAGTTTTAATACCAATCTAACAACAGATGAAGTGATAGACTTAAAAATATAATGAGTACTTGTGAGACAGTCTCACGAATCTTTATATATGAGACATGTCAACCTTACCGATATTCACAATAAAAAGTAATACTTTTAGCATAAAAAGTAATTTTTTTTCATTTACCCAAATAAGATATCCGTCTCACAAAATACGACTTGCGAGATCATTTCACACAAATTTTTACCCAATACAATATATCAAATTTGATAATAATGTATAAAGTTTAAATTCTTTGAGCAAAAACGATTAAATCCAAACTTAGCAAGATAAAAAATCTTGAATTTGGATTTATAAGTTCATACTGCATAGAATTTGATAAAGTTGTGCTTATCCAAATTTGTGGGGGAAGCCTTTGACAACTATAATTGAACTAAACCCTTCTCCTTTTTTTTCTTTCTAAATTAATTCTACATGCAATTTTTTTGAGTTTTTGCGCTTAAAAATCCAAAACTTACAATATATAAACTCGTAAGTTTAGATTTTCTAAATTATATGCTTAAAATTCGAACTTTATAATTATATTCGAACTTTATAATTACATCACAGTTATCTAAACTAAATCAAAAAAGACATATAGGAAATACACCAAGTATAAATTAATAAAAAATAAAAAAATTAGACATTCTCACAAGTAAATTTTGTGAGACGACCATGAAAAGTATTACTTACAAAAATATTTTGTATTATTATAAATTTAGACATGGTTGACATATCTCACAGATAAAGATCCGTAAAACCGTCTCACAATAGACTTACTAAAATTTATCCGAATATATGTTTATTTCAAGCATCTTTAATTTGGTGCAATAAAAAAATAAAAAAATAATAATTGTTTATTCGATTTAATCTCGACTTGACATCTAAAGGTATTCAAAAAAATTGATTTGGTCAATGAACTTTGTAGACTATCCAAATATTTTGAGAATTTATATATTACATATTTTAGCTCAAACAAACATAACAACCATAAAAGTTTAGGTTTTTTTTATCATAAGTTGAAAATTTATGCATAATATTTTAGTTTATGATAGTTTACTGATTATCATTATAATTTACAATCAAATAAAATGTCTATTAAACTTTTATAAAATGCCACTATGAAATTTAAAAATTAAAATTAATCATCCAAACTAAATCAAATCCACCTAAACCAATCTTGTTTTGATTTGATTATAAATAATTTATTATTTTCATTGATTTGATTTGAAATTTTGTAAAATGAATATCTAAATAGTGGGTCTCATGTGAGACCGTCTCACGGATCAGAATCTGTGAGACGGGTCAACTCTACCTATATTCACAATAAAAAGTAATATTTTTAGCATAAAAAGTAATATTTTTTCATGGATGACCCAAATAAATGATCCATTTCACAAATACGACCAGTAAAACTGTCTCACACAAATTTTTACTCTAAATTGATAATATATATAGATGTTGAACACTATCTCAATGGGTATCCCTAGATGTGGGGGCCTGATCGGGACACGCATGATTGGGCGCGTGGTGTTGGTATGTGGAAGGGAGACTGCAACACACACTTCACCATAAAGAGACATATGGAATCAAGCAAGTTATTGGGATGCAAAGTTGAAATTTTACACATCATAGTTCTGAACTTTTTACAGGGATTCAAAGCTCATTTTCATTTGGATGTTTATTTAGTGTTATATTTCCGATTCGAGCTCGATTTTTTAAAATATTGAATTACTCGAATTTGTAAAGCTCTAAAATGTTAGTAGAATAATTTTAGAGCTTAAATTTTATATTTATATTTACACAAATACTCTCAAGTTATATATCATTTTAACAAAATAATAATATATAGCTACTCAAATATAAATAATTGAAACTCAAGCTCGGTCAAATCGAGCTCAATTAAATCAAGTTCGGCTCTAGTTTTGAGTGAGCCGTTCACGAGCAATTTGACTCGCAAGCACACATAGTCGGGAGTTTGTGGTAAGCTTTTAACATTGTAGCAAACCCTAAACATTTGTGTCTATGTTTACTTTTTAGCCCAACATGTCTTGAATCGTTTGTAGCTTGGGAAATTGTCTAGTCTTGGATTTATTTATGGGTAAACCTTCACTCGTGTAATTTTATTTTATTGCAAATTAGTACCCCCTAGAACAAATTATTTGCATTTTGGGAAATGATATTTTTTTTTTCTTTTTTGAATGTTATCATCTACAACTTTTCATACCCAAACATCTCAACTGTATTAAATTGAAAAGATATTCATAATATTTTATACAAAATTTGGAGGTAAAAACTTGTGTGAAGCGGTCTCACGGATCGTATTTTGTGAGATGGATATCTTGTTTGGAACATCCATGAAAAAATATTATTTTTTATGCTAAGATTATTACTTTTTATTGTGAATATCGGTTGAGTTGACTCGTCTCGCAGATAAAGATTCGTGAGACCGTCTCACAAAACACCTACTCAAATTTGAAAACACATATTGTAATGCCCGAGACTTAATTATTGTAATCATACGTTGATTAATGGACATGATTGAGGTTATACGAACTTGAAATGAAGAAGCAGGGCATCTTTACATTATTAGCCAAGATGTTGGACCGAACATCTCAAGATATTGGACCGAACATCTTGAGATGAGATGTTGGACCAAACATCATTAAGATATTGGACTGAACATCTTGAGATGAGATGTTGGACCGAACATCTCAAGATGTTAAGCCGAACATCTCGCGCCCGAGCGGCAGAAAAGAACCGCCCGAGCGCCAATTTGACTTTTTGGACAGAATGTTTGGCGCCGAGCGGTAGAATATTACCGCCCGAGCGCCAGGAGATGTTCAGCCGAGTATCTCGACAGAAAATTCCGCGCCCGAGCGGTAAAGATTTACCGCCCGAGCGCCAATGGATAATAAGCTAATATCCGGGCAGAAAGTTCCGCGCTCGAGCGGCACTTTTCGACCGCCCGAGCGCCACTTGGAAAACATGAAATGTGCCACGTTTTGTAATCATGCACGGTAAGTTTATATATATATATATATATATATATATATATATATATATATTATATATATATATATATATATATATATATATATATATATATATATACCTACGGTTCTTTCTTCAGAAGGAAGAAAGAAAATGGAAACGAAGGGAAACGCTGGTATAAATTGAATCTTACGAGAAATCCGTCCGTCCGAATTTGAATCTGACTTCAGTACTGTGTTCCTATCGACGCAGGCTACAACTGGACGTAAGTTTTGTTACGTTTAGACAAGATTTGAATTTATGATATTGTCAGAATTGAATATGAATCAGATATGATGTTTCTGCTACAGTAGACAGTATAGAACTGAAGTCAGACTGAAAAACAGATTGTTTATGTATTTGTTATGATTTCAGAGTCGATTTGACTGAGATTCGATATCAGATTTGTGTTATCGTTGAGATTATAAATTGTATTAATACCGATTATGACTCGTGGTATTATATCTGTGGTGTTCAGAATGACGAGGTATTCAGATTGTATTGTTATGCCGTCGAAACATCAGTTGATTAGATTGATCAGATTCAGAATGATTTCAATTGTAACGTGATATCGTTGATATGAATTAGATTGTACCTTGTTCAGATATAGATCAGATTATATACTAATTTGAGTATTGATCAGAACAGGTTTTGATTCGAGTTATATACTGATGTTGTATTTATATGATTGTCATTGCCAGACTGGGTATGGACAGATCAGAATACGAGACTTCATCTTCGTCAGACCGGGAAGACAAAGGTATAAATAAATGTTGATTCGGGATTGCAAAACTCGAGTTAGATCTGACTTGAGTCTCCCTAAATCACATACTTTACTTTATTGCATAGATATTTGCATATTATCAGATTGATATGTTTTAAGTCTATTGATTGATAGCAGAGCCAGAGATTGAGTCTAGGGCAGAACAGCCTAGCTAGGGCAGAACAGCCGAGTCTTTCTCAGAACCGATAAGACTCTAGACTTACGGTGTATCGACGCGCTTAAATGTAGATCGACGTTTAATGTAGACACTCGATACAGCATACCGAAGTCTAAATTAGATCGGGATCCCTAGATTAGAATGAGAGATGAGTCAAGTATTAGATAGTGACACTAGAGTTTGACTTACAGATCCGTAGTAATTATGTTTCGTAGATTACGATTCATGTTTTATTTACAGACTTGTACTGATACATGTTGTTGATTATGCTACATGTGATAAGATATAATTCATGCTTTTATATATGTTTTATATGCTTGCATGATTACATTGTTTATACTGGGATATTTATATCTCACCGGAGTTATCCGGCTGTTGTCTTGTTTTGTATGTGTGCATGACAACAGGTGGGGCAGGATCAGGGTCCAGAAGATGAGGAGAGATCAAGATTAGAGTGGTGATCACGGACTTGGATGTAGATAGGTTTTATTACTTGAATGTAGTAGTTGAACCTAATTTTAAATTAGAGGCATGTTATACAAGATTTGTATTATTATACTAGTTTGTATAATAGATTTATTCCATTACCTTCCGCATTTTAAAAGAAAAATTTTTAGACCCTGTTTATCTTAACTGATAATTAAACCCCAAAGATGATTAAGACGATGATTAGCGTCCGGGTCCCCACAACAGGTGGTATCAGAGCTGATAGTTCCTATAGACTTAGATTATCAGAACGATAGATCCTTTAGACTGAAATAGTCAGAACTGATAGATCTTTTAGATTCAGATAGAAGAGAATGAGTGGGGTAGATTGAATTTTCTTACCTTGCATGTGATTGCTAGCATGATTTATTGCTTTCCCTATTACATGTTGTCTGTATCTGAGTTGATTGCAGCATGTAATTGTTAAGCCTGAGTCAGATTTGATTCTCGATCAGCAGTAAGATGATCAGAGAAAGATTTCAACAGATTGGTTGTACTTGGGTTACTAATGTTTTGGTAATCAGATATACCGCCTCGGAGAATTCCAGAAAGAGGTAGTACTTCGACTAGCCAGATGGGTGTGTCAGAAAATTTAATAGAAACAGAATTGAAGAAGTTTCAGTCGTTTCAACCGCCGATTCTAAATGGTACTGAGACGCCAGTAGATTGTGAGAATTGGCTTGAAGAAATAGAGATGCTATTTGAATTCCTTGGGTTCACAGATGCTTGTAGAATTACACTGATTGAGAACCAGCTACAGAAGAGTGCAAGGGAATGGTGGTTAGTAACCAAGAAATTCCTGGAGCAGCGTAGTCCATTGATTTCGTGGAAAATTTTTAAGATTGAATTCTACCAAAGATTTATCCCCGTATCGTACAGACAAGACAAAAGTGCAGAGTCTTCGAATTTGAAACAAGGGCACTTGAGTATTGATGCATATTTGGCTCAGTTCTTTACGTTACTGCGTTTTGCTCCTCATTTAGCTGAGAATGATGAAGCTGTAGTAAATCAGTTCATCAGAGGATTGAATTCGGAGGTAGTTGCACTGATGAATTTGCAGCGACCTTATCATTTTGCTGATATCTTGGGTAGAGCAAATAGAGCTGAGGCGAGTCGGATTAGACAGCTAGGAAGGTTGTGCATGAAGCCATCCCAAACCCAGCAATCCTCTCTTCGATTCGATCGAGGCAGTACGAGTGGAAAACAAGATTTGCTGAAAGCTCGAAAGAAGTCATTTAAGAAATTGGGAAGTGGTTCCTCTAGCTCCAGCAGTCCTAGTCCCAGCGATACTGGAGTGTATTGCAGGAATTGCGGTGGGAGACACCCCACAGAGCAATGCCAGGGAGTGTCTGGAATTTTCCATATCTGTAGACAACGAGGACACTTTGCTAGAATTTGTCCCCAGAGAGGTCCTCGAAGATTTCGGGGGGCTGGACCTTCTGGATATGGTGATCGAGGGACAGATCCAGGTCACACTGGGTAACATAGTAACAGGTACTATTCTTTATGATTATATTTCATATGTATTGATATGTACTAATGCATTCGTTATGAGTATCTGTGATTGAGTTGCATGGAGATATGCATTATATGTTGGATCTGATTATACTGTAGTATTGATTCCCTTACTTGTAAGGAAACTATTATTATCAGAGATTTCTGAACATGTTGTATACTACAGTAAGATGAGAATGAAATAGAGATAGATTATGATGTACTTGTGTTTTATGATTTGAATGCATTATTGACAATTATATGCTAAACAAGTACAGAAAGATAGAAATATTGTAGAACTTGTGCCAGAAATGGTAAGATTCTGATCAGAATTGACTGATTAGTGGAGATACCACAGTAAGGATTCTAGATTTAGAATTCCTTTGATATCTGTATTGTATATGACTCGATTAGTACAGAAAGGAGCAGATTGCATCCTTATGTATTCAGTAGATCCCTTGAAATCGAGCCTAGCATTGGCAGATTCGCCAGTGATATACGTGTTGGCCGATATCTGCCTAGATAAGATTTCAGATTTGTAGATAGATTTCAGATTTGTAGATAGATTTCAGAATTGAGTTACAATCCGGTATTGTTTGTCTGTTAGATTCAGTACAGAATGATAATGAATATTTAAAGATTTTGTTGAATATTCAAAGAACGGTGATTATTGTATACAGAAATTATTCAGATAAGAATTCCGCTTGAAACAGATTGTATTCAGAATATGCGATATCTGAAATTAGTATACAGATTGATGTGATACAGTTGAAATTAGGATCAGTGACAGAGCATGATATCGATGTCAGAAAGATCAGAAAGATCAGAAAGGTCAGAAATTCCAGAGATGCCAGAAGCTTATTGTGAACCGTTGAGATTATATACAGTTCACTTGTATCAGCATTAACTTCGAGAGTTACAGCAGTTCAGAAATGAGAGCAGAATGTGTCAGAATGTTTCAGAATTGTATAACAGAATTGACATTAAGAATCAGAGCCGAATACCAGGTAGGTATTTCTTCTTTAATTTATATTATTAACTGATTTGTTTGTACCGAATAGTTCGAATCAGATATCACAGATAGTGTCAGACATGCACAGTGATGGATGCAGTTTTCATTCGGGTAACAGATAGTTTTGGTATAGATAGATTAGATCAGTTATGGCAGAATTTATGATGAAATGTTGGCAGAAATCCTACTGATAGGTCTGAATCGCTAACAAAATAAGCAGAAAGATAGAAATAAGAATATTTATTACAGAATTGTATATTTTTGAATAGAAATGAGAGTGCATTTCTATGGCTTTCGTATTGACATTACTGCCATTTTCTCCAGATTGTGATATGATATGATTATGATTGACAGATTGATCAATCTATATCTATTAGTTTGTACCAGATAACGTACAAACAGAACCAGATGACACAGATTGATGTTAGAGGAATGATCAGAATCAACAGAATGTTGAGATAGAATATATTAGAATGTGATTTTCTGGCTGACTTTGTACTTGTGACAGAGTATATCATGAGTTGCTCCTTAGATTTAGTGCAGATTGACAGACAGTCAGGGTATATGTTATCCAGATGTTGGAAGATCTTGGTAGAATTATAGAGTGCTGGATGTTAGCACTAATAGATATGACTTATTATCACTACATGATAATACCTATCAGCCTACCAGATTGGTAATGAGATAGTTTCAGTCAGGACAGTATACAGTAAATACTACAGATTTCTAGTTCTTTTGAAGAAAATTCGAAAGAAAATGAAGATAGTTCAGAATGAACATATGTTATCACCAACATCGGATGATGATGATTGGTATTTGGAGTCGAGGATTGAATATGTCCTAGATCGAGAGCAACGGATTTGATGATAGTTGGCTGTATTGAATTATTATAGACTATGGAGTGGTTTATACGGATGTTGTATAACCAACATGGCCAGATTGACTTTGTCAGAGTTAATTTGAGAAGTATTATGATAATATACTTCATGAAGTCTTATTCCAGATTTGAAATCAGAAGTTGATACAAGAACGAGATTTCAGAATGGATTCAGTGAGATGAGAGTTGATTTAAACTCTGTTATACATTTTTTCTGATATATCTGAATTGATTGCTTACGAGTTCGAGGACGAACTTAGATCTAAGAGGGGGAGAAATGTAATGCCCGAGACTTAATTATTGTAATCATATGTTGATTAATGGACATGATTGAGGTTATACGAACTTGAAATGAAGAAGCAGGGCATCTTTACATTATTAGCCAAGATGTTGGACCGAACATCTCAAGATGTTGGACTAAACATCTTGAGATGAGATGTTGGACCAAACATCATTAAGATATTGGACTGAACATCTTGAGATGAGATGTTGGACCGAACATCTCAAGATGTTAAGCCGAACATCTCGCGCCCGAGCGGCAGAAAAGAACCGCCCGAGCGCCAATTTGACTTTTTGGACAGAATGTTTGGCCCCCAAGCGGTAGAATATTACCGCCCGAGCGCCAGGAGATGTTCAGCCGAGTATCTCGACAGAAAATTCCGCGCCCGAGCGGTAAAGATTTACCGCCCGAGCGCCAATGGATAATAAGCTAATATCCGGGCAGAAAGTTCCGCGCTCGAGCGGCACTTTTCGACCGCCCGAGCGCCACTTGGAAAACATGAAATGTGCCACGTTTTGTAATCATGCACGGTAAGTTTATATATATATATATATACCTACGGTTCGTTCTTCAGAAGGAAGAAAGAAAATGGAAACGAAGGGAAACGCTGGTATAAATTGAATCTTACGAGAAATCCGTCCGTCCGAATTTGAATCTGACTTCAGTACTGTGTTCCTATCGACGCAGGCTACAACTGGACGTAAGTTTTGTTACGTTTAGACAAGATTTGAATTTATGATATTGTCAGAATTGAATATGAATCAGATATGATGTTTCTGCTACAGTAGACAGTATAGAATTGAAGTCAGACTGAAAAACAGATTGTTTATGTATTTGTTATGATTTCAGAGTCGATTTGACTGAGATTCGATATCAGATTTGTGTTATCGTTGAGATTATAAATTGTATTAATACCGATTATGACTCGTGGTATTATATCTGTGGTGTTCAGAATGACGAGGTATTCAGATTGTATTGTTATGCCGTCGAAACATCAGTTGATTAGATTGATCAGATTCAGAATGATTTCAATTGTAACGTGATATCGTTGATATGAATTATATTGTACCTTGTTCAGATATAGATCAGATTATATACTGATTTGAGTATTGATCAGAACATGTTTTGATTCGAGTTATATACTGATGTTGTATTTATATGATTGTCATTGCCAGACTGGGTATGGACAGATCAGAATACGAGACTTCGTCTTTGTCAGACCGGGAAGACAAAGGTATAAATAAATGTTGATTCGGGATTGCACAACTCGAGTTAGATCTGACTTGAGTCTCCCTAAATCACATACTTTACTTTATTGCATAGATATTTGCATATTATCAGATTGATATGTTTTAAGTCTATTGATTGATAGCAGAGCCAGAGATTGAGTCTAGGGCAGAACAGCCTAGCTAGGGCAGAACAGCCGAGTCTTTCTCAGAACCGATAAGACTCTAGACTTACGGTGTATCGACGCGCTTAAATGTAGATCGACGTTTAATGTAGACACTCGATACAGCATACCGAAGTCTAAATTAGATCGGGATCCCTAGATTAGAATGAGAGATGAGTCAAGTATTAGATAATGACACTAGAGTTTGACTTACAGATCCGTAGTAATTATGTTTCGTAGATTACGATTCATGTTTTATTTACAGACTTGTACTGATACATGTTGTTGATTATGCTACATGTGATAAGATATAATTCATGCTTTTATATATGTTTTATATGCTTGCATGATTACATTGTTTATACTGGGATATTTATATCTCACCGGAGTTATCCGGCTGTTGTCTTGTTTTGTATGTGTGCATGACAACAGGTGGGGCAGGATCAGGGTCCAGAAGATGAAGAGAGATCAAGATTAGAGTGGTGATCACAGACTTGGATGTAGATAGGTTTTATTACTTGAATGTAGTAGTTGAACCTAATTTTAAATTAGAGGCATGTTATACAAGATTTGTATTATTATACTAGTTTGTATAATAGATTGATTCCATTACCTTCCGCATTTTAAAAGAA
This sequence comes from Primulina eburnea, assembly GCF_022965805.1. Classification (NCBI taxonomy): domain Eukaryota; kingdom Viridiplantae; phylum Streptophyta; class Magnoliopsida; order Lamiales; family Gesneriaceae; genus Primulina; species Primulina eburnea. The sequence goes on from NC_133115.1 coordinate 4,247,812, forward strand.
AAATTTTTAGACCCTGTTTATCTTAACTGATAATTAAACCCCAAAGATGATTAAGACGATAATTAGCGTCCGGGTCCCCACACATATTTACAGGAACATTACAGTTTTTGTCATATATATCTGCATTTTTGTAATATTGGTCCTCTATTCTGTCAAATTTAGGTCATAATAGTGTATTTTTCGCTTTTTAACAATTTCAAAATATTTTTTTAATAAAAAGTGTTATTATGACACGGTCTCGTTGTCCAGAACCACAAAATATTATCAAAACTACAAAAACAAAAATAAAAAGAGTATATATGTCATACCAAATTACAATTTTATATTTATTTTGATGGGGTGCCGTGGGTGGGGTGGGGTGGGGTGGGGTGGGGTGGGGGGGTCTTCGTGGGATACAAGTCAAGAATAAATTGGAATGTTGAACGTCCAAAGATGCGTGAATCAAATTACATTTAGTGCCATTAATTACGCTTGATTATTGAGTCTGACTGCTTTGATTTCATCCAACGGTTATTAATGCATTTTTTCATTTATTTGCAGCAATTACAATGCATGTGCTGCTCTTCTTTGCCCACGGAAACTAGTGTAACTGACCTTTGAATCGTTTTGTACCCAAGGGCCCATAACAATATAAAAAAAAGGAAAAAAAAAATAAGTTTATCATAATTTTTTTAAATAAAAATTATGTCTTATTAAAAATATTCTAATCACATTATCCTTTAACATCTATCATGCTTTTATTATATATAATATAATATAATATTGAAAGAAACAATGACGATTTTAAATCAACATTATAAAAAAACTGTTTGATAATATAATTGTTTTTACAGCAGAACGACATTTAGATTGTTTTACGATTTAAAAAATTTGAGTTTTACACTTTCAAACAATTATAACTTCTTTTTCAGTGAGAAGTTTGGATCTTACAAAACATTACTATTTTTGTTTGTATAGATGTAGATATTAAGAGAACGAAAATAGACTTTGATTTCCCGTCAAGATTTGGTTTTGTGAAAGTGAGATAGTTATACGATCAATTTTATGAGATAAAACACATAACATAGATGTTTTTTTGTTCTTTCCTCATTTGCATATAATTTAATAAAAAAACTCATATGAGACAGGCTCACGGTCAATTTTATAAGATATATATTCTATTTGGGTCAACAATGAAAAATATTAATTTTATGTCAAAGTATTAATTTTTATTGTAAATATAGACATGGTTGACATGTATCATTAATAAAGATTTATAAGATCGTCTCACAAAAAACTTAATCATTATAAATTATAGTATCCCATACTAATGAACTTATACTTTTTTATAAAAAAAAGTATTTATGGTAAACCAAATAATATTATCTGCATATTCCCATAATTACACCTTTTTCCTTGGTAATATAAGGAACTAAAATAATATAATCGGATTGGATTTTTATTCTACTTTATTGGCATAATAATATAATAATAATAATAGAGAGACCCCATAAAGCATAATTACGGGAATATGTGTATTATTATTTTTATTAAATATAAAATAAAAAGGAAAAAGTTTGTATTCAACTAAGCAGATTCTCAGATCCGACGCCCATATTGCTTACCATGGGGACGCCCACTTCTTAACATATCCCACTCATCGCACTAAATGCCACCATTGTTGTTACGTGATATATTAAATGTGATAACAAAAAGAAACTGCCGTTACATCTAATCCTACACGCAACCTACTTACTACTTTTTTATTTTTATTTACTATTCCAAGAAACGCAAAAATATATAATAATTAACAACAAATTAGGAATATTTCATTTTTTCTGATCGCCTTAATTTTTTGTACAAAAACTTGTGTGATACGGTCTTATAGCTCGTATTTTGTGAGACGGAAATCTTATTTGAGTCATTCATGAAAAAGTATTACTTTTTATGCTAAGAGTATTAATTTTTATTGTGAATATGTGTAGAGTTGACCCATCTTACAGATTAAGATCCGTGAGACGGTCTCACATGAGACTCATTCTATTTTTTGATGTACATTAGGTTGATTTTCAAGTTAATGGAATAATTTAAAAACTATGCAAGTTAGATATATTGTATCGAGCCATGGTGGTCTAAGAATGTTATAATTTCACCACATTATTATCTTTTTCACTTTGGTATGTGTGTTTTTAGAAAAAAAGATTAGATATACTGTACAAAGTCAGGGTCGTTTAAGAATGTTATAATTTCACGACACTATTATTTGTTTCACTTTGGTATGTGTGTTTTTAGGGAAAAAAAAGATCACATTTGTATGGGAAATAACAATTGATAAAATATAAAGAGTGAGTCTCATGTGAGACCGTCTCACGGATCCTAATCTGTAAGACATGTCAACCCTATCGATATTCATTATAAAAAGTATTACTCTTAGCATAAAAAGTAATAATTTTTCATGGATAACCTAAATAAGAGATCTGTATCACAAATACGACCCGTGAGACCAGACCGTCTCACACAAGTTTTTGTCAAATATATACGTAGTATCACATTTTTAAATTTTAGAATTTCAAAAATTCAGCTAGGGAGAGAAGAAAAGTTATTAACGAGAAGCACGTATCAGGTATAATAAATTGAATTAGAGATTGTTTTAAAATGGTTCATTTTTTTAGCTAAATTTACAAATCTTTTATTAACCATATACATTTTATTTTAGGACAGACCAGAAAAGATATAATATAATGTAAATAGAAGCAATGAATTATACATATTCAGGATTAAATTTATAAAAAGGTCCAAGATATGATAAATAATTTAATAAATTATGCAATTATTTCTCTTGTTTGATTTTATTTTATATTATTTTATTCCATTTGAGGGCAAGTCAAAAAAATTACTATACAAAAAAATATTCAAATCTATTTTATTACAAAATTTTTAATTTTTTTTAAGGAAGAATGAATTAATGTGATACATGACCAATAACGTTCATGTGTGCAAATGGGTTTGTGTACGCCGACAATTGCAATATTGCCGTTAAACGACGCAACCCTAGACAGGAGTACCACCGTTTCGTAATCGTACGGCACGATATTTTGGATTAGCTTGCTTCCAAATAAAAGGGCAGGATAGACCTTTACTATACAATGACTAACAATATATATATATATATATATATATATATATATATATATATATATATAATAAGTTTACTTTGAGATGATCTAACATATTTTTATTTTTACGATAAATTAATAATATTTATATTTATAATAAAAAATAATATTTTTTTATGGATGAGAAAAATTGAATATTCGTCTGAAAAAATTAACTCGTGAGACTATATCACATAAATTTTTGTGTTATATATAATATATATTACACAATAATTTTGATATGTTGCTAACCAACTTTGCACATATCTGTTTCTATAATTGAAATGACACTTACTTAATGAATGTAACGAAACAAATCAAAATTATACATCTATTAAGTAATTGTTACCTTGAGCGAGGGAACCACGAAAATTGGGTCATGTGGATTAGGATTTTAAAATTTGAAATCCTTTTATATTTTAAATTGAATTACACAAGATAATATCATACTAATCCAGAATTTTCTAAAATCTAAAATTACACAAATATGTGTGATTGAGTAGTCATACATTTGACTAACAATTAAAAGTTCAATTTCTCTCGTTAATATATTAGTTTGTTGTATAATATTTTTTTAATAGGAATCTTTCTGACGTCGTTAGTTGACGGGCCAAGCCTTTACCGTTTGTAATGGGAAAAGGACGAGTGGAATTTTAACTGCGTTATCTGACATAGCGCAGAGAGAGGGGGGCAGATGAAACACTGTATTGTGTAGAGTGATTGAGGGGTGACATTCCTGCGCCGTAGTCTGCTTTTACTTTTCGAGCTCTCCACCACCAAGGCTCTTAACTGCAGAGGAGATTTAAGGTAAAGCCACGTCTGTTCTTGCTTCGACGGGAGACGGAATGTGCATCTGGGTTTTTCTCTGTTCGTTGTCTTATGGTTTTTAGCTTTTGGTGTGTGCAGCATTTGCTGAGTCCATGGGGAGTGTGACTTCGGAGGACGGTAGCGAGGACAGGTGCGGGAGGAGCTACAGCCTCAGCGCTGACGTCAGCGAGGCGGGGAGTTCGAGTTACGATGCGGAGGAGGAGGATGGGCCCACCTCGAGATCTATGGTTTATTCTCCGTTCGCCGCTGGTGGTTCGGCTGCGGTGACGCCGACTTTTAGTTTTCCGGTTATTGGGGGCAAAGATGTGGTGGTTTGGGATGATAAGCCGCTGAAGCGTGGCTCTGATTTGTCCGGTTTGTGCGGGCTTTATCTCATTAATTAATTAATTATCTCATTTTCAGTGATGTTGAAGCTGCGTTAGAATTTTTTCACTGTTAATGATTTGGTTTTACTCTGTTTATTTAGGTAGAATCTTGTCGCTTTTGAAGTAAGAAATAAGAAGCCGTGTTGTCATTGCTTGAAAAATGTCGACGATATTCTGTACCTACCAAGTTCATGGAAGTAATTGTGTTGTTTGGAGTTCTTGAGAAGTTTTGCGACTGCCTGCCTGTTCATATTCCTCCTTTGCTTTCGTTCTTTTGTTCATGACTTGTGTTTCATCCGTGCAGTCGCCATCTAGCTGATGAATAGCATGGATTCTTACATCACATTTGTGATTTATGTTTTACCTCATGAAAATCATGTCCTTTTTATGGTACTTTTGTTTATTTTATTTTCTCCAAATGTTTTAGAAACCGAAATGATGAAAGAAAGGTTCGCCAAGCTGCTCCTTGGGGAAGACATGTCTGGAGGGGGTAAAGGAGTTTGTACTGCGTTAGCCATTTCAAATGCCATCACCAATCTTTCTGGTTAGTACTGCCAACGTTCCAAAATTGTGTGCTCGAATTTGTTCCTTTTTAATGTATCTTTACCGTCATTTGGGATATTAGCAACTGTATTTGGAGAGCTGTGGAGATTGGAGCCGTTGGCTCCGCAAAAGAAGGCTATGTGGCGCAGAGAAATGGAATGTCTCTTATCTGTGAGTGATTCGATTGTGGAACTCGTGCCTTCAGTGCAGCAATTTCCTGGTGGGGGGACTTACGAGGTTATGGAGACACGACCACGTTCTGATTTGCATATGAATTTACCAGCACTCAAGAAGCTTGATGCAATGTTAATAAGCATTCTTGACGGATTTCGGGACACAGAGTTTGGGTATGTTGACCGTGGGATAGTTGTGGATGATTATGACAAGTATGCCTCGGGAGGTGTTTTGAGCGGGAGGCCTTCAGTAAGGCAGGAAGAGAAGTGGTGGCTTCCATGCCCTAAAGTTCCTGGAAAGGGATTGTCAGAGGCCTCCAGGAAGAGTTTGCAGCAGTGCAGGGATTGCACAAACCAGTTACTGAAGGCAGCCATGGCCATTAATAGCAATGTACTTACTGAGATGGAAATACCAGCTGCCTATGTGGAAACCTTACCCAAGGTGATTCTTTAATTGTTTACTTCTTGGTAGAGTTACATGTGCATGCCTCTGAATAATTTTTAGACTCGTTATAGTTTTATATATTCCCGGAGAAATATGATTAAGATGCCACATGGTCGTAAGCATTAAACTGCTAGAGTTTCTGAACATATTTGGTCTAGTTTCCTAGTGTGATATAGATTCTCGATGACGGAGCTGAATTGACCCTGATATAGCTGGTTTTGTGTTTCTTAATTCTTCATGATTTTTGTTAAATTCAACCCAAATATGCTTTTTGAAAACAAAATTACTATTTCATTTTGTTCCAGCTAATTGATCTCTACTACTCGTTACTCTAGTATCCACATTTGGTTGCTTTAAAGATTTGAAAGGGTACCCTATATATGTTTTGGGTTTAAGAAATTTCTTGTTTTTAATGGAATATACCTGCAGTCATTACAAGTGGGATCTTGTTAACTTCTTCCTCCATCTCAGATATTTTTGTTTTGATATATTGGGTTTTATTATTTGTTGTGTTTATAGCAGGGTAGTATATATAACTAGATTTATAATCTTAATCTTAAGAAAAACATTTTCTATGATTGAAGCTTAACATCAGTGCTATCTCCTCGACACACATGAACAAATATTATGTTATCATTTATCTATTCTGTTGAATGAGGTATTGCACTGTGGTTGTCATGTTATAGTCATTGATTTTCAGTCTTGCGATGTGTAAAAAATTTCCCTGCAGAATGGAAAAGATTGCCTGGGTGAGATCATCTATCGCTACATAACTGCTGAGCAGTTCTCACCAGAATGTCTTCTTGATTGCCTAGACTTGTCATCAGAACATCTTACTCTTGATGTTGTAAATAGAACCGAGGCAGCTGTGCATGTGTGGAAGCTGAAAGACCGGAAGAAACACCCCAATTCTCAGATATCTAAAAGAAAGTTATGGGGTGGTAAGGTGAAGGGCCTTGTTTCTGATTGTGAAAAGAATCACTTCCTGGCGCAACGTGCAGAGTCTCTGTTACATAGCCTTAGACTTAGGTTTCCAAGTCTTCCACAAACTGCACTTGATATGAACAAAATCCAGTACAACAAGGTTTGTCGATCCATCATTCTTCCTTACTGTATTAAATTCAGACTAGTGACATAGATAATATAATACATATTGAATCACATTAATTAAGAGAACGCAATCTTACCTTTATGGAGACAAAAACAATCAGATGATCTGATATGGTCTGTGCTTGAAGAAGTTAATTTCTTGGCTTATTATTGTATTTGAATTTGACATTTGTGGGTCTTGTTCTTGGTCTTTCTGAGGCAGGATGTTGGACATGCAATTCTTGAAAGCTACTCGAGGGTTATGGAAAGCTTAGCGTTCAACATAATCGCTAGGATTGATGATGTCCTGTATGTAGATGACACCACCAAGCGCTGTGCTGCTGCTGAGTCTCTGTCAATATTTAGTAGGGGAGGAGGCTTCAACGGGCTACCTATTCAGAAGAAGATGTCACCAAGTCCATTCTCAATTCAGCACACACCTTACACATCCCCGTTCGCAACTCCAACATTTTGTTCGTCGCCTCCAGTCCCCAGTAGCCCTAGAAGGTCTGTCTCTCCACACAGTAAGAGTGGTCTCCCAGGATTGACAAACCACAAATTCGAGAAAGTGGTCCCTGCTGACTTGGATAAACTCTGGTCATATGCTGGCAATCTTGGTTCCAGAAGTGTTAATGGGGATGCTAGGGAGCGCGACTGATTTGATTTTATGTATAGCCAAAACCACGAGAAAGGTGGAAGTGAAGAAAAGTAGTCACAGTTATCCTGTGTATATGGTGGTCTAGCATGAGTATTTGTGTTTAAAGTTTTGGCCATGGTGTTTAGGTGTTGGTATATGAATTAGGTTTATTTTATCACTCGCTCTGTTATTGTTCATCGGATCTATTGAAAAGGACCTTTTCTTGTGTATCTGGAGTTATGATAATATAATTGCTAAGCAAAGGTTGTATACATCTTGTTTCAATCCGAACGACGCCATGCATGTTCTAATTATGGTGTAAGTTTTAATCGGAAACAAGTTGCCAGACATGTGAATATCTGTTACCACTGTATTTTGTTTGAAGCGGGAAGTCTGCAGTATGCTCAAAACTCTTGAAAACGATTTATTATTTTGGTGATAATTTGCTTTTGATGATGCTTACTTTTCTTCACATCCATTTGCACAAATGCCTCTACTTTGGTGCATAAAATATGTTGTAGGGCCGTTTATAATGTATCATCTTTGTGCTAGAAGTAGACAGATAAAAGGAGTACCGTTTAAGTTTAATAGGCATGGCTACTGGTTGCCGAGCACTACTATCCATATGATAAAATTGCTTTAATTTGTTTTTCTTACATCCTTTTAGCAATTGAAGACAATATTGTGACTGCCCAACTGGAGTGCTTTTGTTTCTAATATTTCCCCACCCACAAATTACGCCTCTTTCTGCATATGCAAGATTTTCTTCTGAATGACTACGGCCTTTCGCCAAATTTGACATGTTCGACTGATGATATTTTCAAGTGACATTGTTGTGTTTATGATTGGGAGACAGAAGAGATGTATTTTTTTTTTTTTATCTTTGCCTCATTCTCTATTCAAGAACTTGCTAATTCACAGCCGCATAAGAATTTGGATTCTATCATCCGACGGGAACGTCACCTTTGCTCGCGATGACGATATATTCAGCTACATCATCTCTTGTTTGAAAAGAAACTTGTGTCCTTTATGAATACCCACTGTATATGCTTACGGAGCTTATTTTTTGTTCCAATGACATTATGTAGTTGAGCCAGAAGTATGATTTCTTCGAGTCGATTTAATTTCCCAGCACCATGCTATCAGAAAAACGATCCAGTAGCTGTAAGAAAATTCCTATATATTTTATTTGGAGTCAACTGCTTTATTGCACCTCTATGGATATGGATATGATTAAATCATGCATGCAGCATCGAATTTCCCCTTCTGTTAGCTGTTTGCTTTGTCTTTCGTTTCAAATAAAAAAAATCACAATAAGAGAATGAAAAGTTGAGAAAAAAAGAAAAGTAATATTCGGACAAAAACGTCCCAATAAAATACGTCCCATGCCGGATGGCCTCTCTTGCATTACCAGGTATGAGTGGTTTTATTGCCGAATTAATATTATTAGAACGCCCTCGTTGACGATCCTTTACTCCGACAGCATCTAGGGTTACTCAAACAATGTGATATCTTACACCGGATAAATCAGAAAAAAAAGAAAAAGAAAAGTAATAGTCGGAACATAGAATGATTAGATAGATTCGCCTAGGGGTGTCAATCGAGTGGGTCGGGTTGAATAATAGTACTATCCAAAAATTGCTCAACCCGAACCCGAGCCAACCAGAACCTGAACCCGAATCAACCCGATCAACCAACATAACCCGATTTTGAATTTTTTAAAGAAAATCAAATAAAATTCAAATAATAATAATAATATTATTATTTTAATTTAAACACATAATAACAAAATCTTCCTCATATATATGATAGTCTAATCGTAGAAAAATAAAGTATATTTACTAAATCAAATAAACCATTATTTAAAAAATAAAAAATATTCAAAATAAATATTAAATTATGAAAATTTATGATATAAACATACAATAAATATTTTTTCAAATATAAAATATATAAAAAATGTAGGCAATATTTATTAATTATATATATACATTTTAAAAAATTAATATTCGGGTCAACTCGGGTCAACCCACCCAACCCAACCCAACCCGATCATTTTTTTCGGGTCAGCTATCAGGTCCAACCCGATCTAACCAGAACCCGAAAACCTCAAACCCAAACTTATTTTTTTCGAGTTGAACCGTGTCGGGTTGGTGAGTCTTGTCTGATTTTGACACCCCTAGATTCGGTCTAGGGATGTAAGGAAGTCAAGTTAATTCTGAGTAACTCAGTTTCACTTAGTTCGATTAATTTTTTGAGTCGAGTTTGAGTTTTAGTTATTTGAATTCAAGCTCGAGCTCGAGCTTATGATGTATATGCTAGAATTCAGACTTTCGAGCTTTTCGAGCTCGAACTCGAATAACTCGATATATACATGAGTCGCTCTCGAGTTTGAAATGGGTTACTCGATCGAGGTCGAGCTCGAGTAGACAAAACTTAAATCGAGTCGAGTTCGAGTAAAGATGATACTGGAGTCCGACTCGGCTACTTTGCACCCCAGTTCCAGCCAATCATCAATAAATAAAGAAAATTGCTAAAGAGTTGCAAGATTTATACCAGCAAGAAATCATGCATGTCTCTTGTTAGAAGAAACACTTCACGTGATTCCTCGTGTGCTTGTGTTTTCTCAAATTCGCCTAATCGACGATATTTGCATTCGTCTATATATACGTATATACACTTCTGGGCTCACAATCTGAAGCCATCTCCAGTTCTCCACAAACATCTTTGCTTCAGAAAGCAGAACTTCAATGCAAGCATGTCACAGTCGCATGCTCAAACGAACTTTGACAAGTGAAAAAAGATTAAATCTGGTAGAATCTATCAATGTTCCTGTTTGCACAATATTGATATCTGCGGGCGTGCCAAGTGCGAAGTTACACCAATTTGTGTGAAAACAATAAAATCCAACTTCTAAATATTCAAACGACCTGAATTCTAAATTCGACCGTCAATGCTAAAATGAGGAAAACTATCGGAAATTGATGGAAATAAATCCCTAGCACAATTTTGAATTTACAAAAACTGTAGGAATTCATCAAAACATGAAAAATATACTAAATTATTGCTGAAAAATCTAAAACAAAAAGATCTAGAATGCTTGAACAACTACTGGAAAACTTGAAAATTAATGCTGGAAGACTGAAAATTTGCGGAGAGCTTTTTGCAGATTTTCGTGTGTAGAGTTGTGTGTTTTTGTCCCTTTGGCCGATCATTTTCTTCTGAATGATGAGCCGTTCTCCCACTCTCCCATGATTCACTTCTTCTCTTTTCATCCCACGATCTCCACCTCTTTCCTCCCACAATCTCCTGGGTTTTTTTTAAAAATAATTTAATTTTAAATTTTTTTTTGTTTAAAAATAATTTAATTTTAAATTTTTTTTTCAAAAATAATGTAAAAAAAAAAACTTTTGCAAAACTACGGAAAATTTTAGCGACGGAATTGATAGCAAGACCGTCGCTAATTAGCGACGGTTTCAAAAACCGTCGCCGAAATTGAATTGGCGACGGTTTATAAACCGTCGCTATTTTAGCGACAGCCAAATGTTCACATACCGTCGCTAAGTAGCTACTGTTTATGAACCGTCGCTAAATGCCAAAATACCCATAATTGTATCAAGAGCGTGCACTTGTACGCCCCGGATAATCTTGAACTTTCAACGGCTTGCTACTTTACAGCGTGCAATATACGCTGCGGAAAAATAATTTGCGCGCTGCGAAAAATCATTTTTGTTGTAGTGATGACACAGAAAAACAGACAAGAAATTTATCAAGAAATAAGTTTTTCATAGGATTGTGGAGATGTCGTAAGACTGTGATAGCTCAATTGAATGTTGTTCATTTTCCTCAACATCATTCTGTGGTCGAATGTCATGTACTTGATGAATTTCTTGTATATTTTTTTCTCTGTCTTCATTACAACAAAAATGGATTTTTCTCAACATCATTATGTTAAAATATATTTTTCTACATGGTTGCATTAAAATATATTTTTAAAGGTTATTCGAGTTTCGATCGAGGAACGGAGACCGATGGTTGAAAAATAAAAAAAATGTTTTTATTAAATAATTGTTTTTAATTATTTAAAATAAGGGTGATGCTTTTTCTTATTTTTGAAAATAAGGGGTTTTGAAGTGATTTTATACGCCGGTACGTAAATTTTATCGGTGTTGGTTTTTCAACAAAAATACGAACTTCTTGGCAATCTGGCTATTAAATTCACAAACTTATTTTACAAAAATTATTTTTATTATTTTAATTAAGACTAATGAGCCTAATTAAACCCCTTAATAGACCTAAAGCCTAATTACGTATTTAATTAGTGTATTTAATATATTAAAGCACCTAAACCCCACACAATTTCTTTGTCTGTTTTTCCTCTGTCTTCACTACAACAAAAATGGTTTTTTCGCAGCGCACAAATTTTCTTTCCGCAGCGTATATTGCATGCTGTAAAGTTGCAAGCTGTTGAAAGTTCAAGATTATCGGGCGTACATATGCACGTTGTTGATACAATTATGGGCATTTTGGCATTTAGCGACGGTTTACAAACCGTCGCTAATTAGCGACGGTTTATGAACCGTCGCCGATTCATTTAAGCGACAGTTTTATAAAACCGTTGCTAATATGCGACGGTGGAGATATATATTCCGTCGCTAAAATTTTTAGCCACTGACCCGGACTACCGTCCGTGCTTACGAAGCGCGGACGCTGGTCCACGTGAGCAGCGTCCGCGCTTCGTAAGCGCGGATTGCCTTAGTTTTGCAAAAGTTTTTTTTTTTACATTATTTTTGAAAAAAAATTTTAAAATTAAATTAGTTTTAATAAAAACCCCAATCTCCTCCATTTACACCCCTGCGATCGATTTGAATTAATTAGAATTGATCCGCTATGGTTTGTACTTTTGATTGGGCTTTATAATTTAATGTTTTAGCCCAAACACTTCCCAAAGTCCATTTTCAGAGGGTAACATGATTTCAGAATCAGGAGGACAAAAACTTAATCAATATTCTCCAGTAAACAAAATATAATAATTTTATTATTTCTAGACTTTTTTACTTCAAAAATAATAAAAATAGTATAGATAAAATTCTTTCATGTATAAAAACCTAAAAAATATTTTTCAATAGGCAAAATATATGTAGCTGAAGAAGAAATATGTTGTTAAATGGGGCATAAATTGAGAACAGTGTTGCTCCATTTCACATTATTTTATTATTAAATTTTTTTTCTCTTGCAATAACTTTTTTTTATATTAATTTTGTATTAAGTGAATTTTATTTTATTTTATTAATTATGATAAATAACTTTATTATTGGATGAAATAATAAAAAAATTTATTTTAATAAATTATTCAATATTTATCTTTTATACTTTTATTTGAAAGAAACAAAATATATTTTTTATTTAATGTTGATAAATTTTTTATATGAATTACAACAAATATGAAATTTATATAAGATAAAGTTTACATAAATATACATAATATTTTCTTACATGAAAATATCTCCCAAATGAATAACCAACCACAGATTGCCTTGAAATCATTCACATTTCGTTCCTCCCTATCAAAATTAAGAATAATATTTTTGCCCTGGTCTACAGTTTAGGCTACAGAACTAATTTCGATTCAATAAATAAACATCCAATAGAAAAGAAGAAAAAGGACTAACTGGAAATTGTCAAATAGCTACGGTATCAGCTCGAGAGGTCGGCTGCTTCTACATATGTTTGTCGGAATTTGAAAATATGTACACTTAGGTCGAGTTCATTACAAACCTGAACTTAAAGAAATTACTTTGGACACCAAATATTAGTTTCCGGATCCAAAACTAACGGTTACGTGTAATAATTATATCTGTCGATCAAACCGTGGTGTTTGAGTTGATGTAAGACTTAGAAAAAAATTGAATCAATTACCGCCAACTATAATTTTGATAATATGACAAATCTCCTGTCTTACAACAACACTAACCATCTTCTTTTACATTAGTTGTTACAAACAATATATATATATGAGTGAGTCTCATGTGAGACCGTCTCACGGATCATAATCCGTGAGACGGGTCAACCCTACCCATATTCACAATAAAAAGTAATACTTTTTCATGGATGACCCAAATAAGAGATCCGTCTCACAAATACAATCCGTGAGACCGTCTCACACAAGTTTTTGCCTATATATATATATATATATATATATATATTGTTTGTATATATACACACATTAGCTTTTATAGAGAAAAATATGTGTACATATATTTAATTTTTTTGCAAAATCTTTTTTTTTTATTCAAATATAAATGAATTAGTAAAAAATAATTTATATATATATATATATATATATATATATATATATATATATATATATATATATATATATATATATATATGTAGTAGCTGTTTGTCACCGTCTGCATTAATTCAGCTGAGTTGAATATAGCGAACGAAGTACAAGAAAGTTCGAAACTAATTTTATTCTGTAAGGAGAAGGTATATTAATCTTTTTCGAAATAGTACAGCCCCTAGAAGATAAATATCCGAAGTACAAGAAAGCTCGAAACTATTTTTATTCTGTCGTACGATCTAATAGATTTTTATTTATGAGACGATTCAATCTTGCTCATTATTAAAATAAAAAATAATATTTTGATACAAAAAGTTATATTTTTTCATGAGTGACTCAAATAGAATATTCGTCTAATAAAATTGATTTGTGAGATCGTATGACAAGATTTTTTTGTGATAAATGAAATACAACAAACAATTATAATAATTTTATAATCAACGAGTCTAACGAAAGTTTTGTATTGAATGAAATATAGCAAACAATGGTAATGATTTTATATACAAGGAGATAAGCTATTTTTCACCATAAATTAAGATCCAATTCGACCCTTGAAGTCTTTTTGGTATACACCCTTGCCAAAGTGATAATAGTAATAACAATAACATTTGAGAACATTATACATTTGGTATAATTTGGTACACGTGATAAGATAAAAATGTGATATATAATATGAGGATAATAATGATAATAAATGTATGATATTATATTTAATGTTGACAGAAACTTGTGTGAGACGGTCTCACGGGTCGTATTTGTGAGACAGATCTCTTATTTGGGTCACCCATGAAAAAATATTACTTTTTATGCTAAAAATATTACTTTTTATTATGAATATGGGTAGGGTTGACCCGTCATGATCCGTGAGACGATCTCACATGAGACTCACTCTTTAATGTTTGGTATGATTTTAATAAGAGTGATTAAATGTATATATTGGATTGTAATGACAAAATTGATCTTATCATAATAAATTTTATAATTTCAAAGTTGTTGCTTGAGTTCATATTTTTTATTTGTTAATGCGCCGATAGTGCTTGCATGATTTATTTATTTTTACCAAATTTTATATATTATATAATATGATAATTGAGCCCTTGATTTTGTGAGTCAAGTCAAATATCTATTTTTAAGGTTAATCGGTTGATACTAATAATTTTATTGATATTTATAAAAATGATTTATATAATTATCTCGAATTCATTTATATAATTATGATATTATATATTATACAAAAAAAAAAAAATTATTTATTTGATTTCAATTTCTACCTACTAGCTTAGATTTATAAAAATCATTTATAAATTGAGGCTAATTAAGTCATTTGTATTGTATTTTATCCTTAAATTAAAATTATCACACCTAATAGAAGAGACATTTTATCCTTCTGAAAAATTATTTATCAAAGACTCATGATATTATCATGAGCTTTTTAAAAAGATACCAAACATGAGATAATAAAGATTATTTATCAATCAATTCACTTATCCCATGTACCAAACTATGCCAAATGTATTAAAAATATTTCACAAGAGTTTAGGATATATGCTGTCAAGTGTCAATGTAGGCTCAGTACATAATTTTTGGTACAAATATGCTTTAATTATTTACTTTGGTCGATGATCCTTGTAGTTCAATATTAGCTATCCCGGAAACTAACGAAATCGCCAATTTGGTACCTAATTGTGATTTTGGTCATCTAATCAATCAAATTTCAGACTTGTTACAATAACTTTATTTCTTTAGCGATTTTAGTCTCTTCTTTTGTACGAGTGTGACGTCGAATATGTTAGTAATATCCACCATCATGTTATTAATGAATAAGGTCACGTTAGCAATATTCGACGTCGGATTAGCACTTCGACCGAATAAACTAAAAATATTAAGAGAAAAAGCTATTGCACGGTGACCAAAATTCAATTAATTAATTAGAACCAAAATCAAAATCACGGCTAACTTTTAGACTAAAGCTAGCCGGCAGGCCTTGGCTCCGTTGTACTTGTACCGATCGAAACAAATTAACCCGGATGTGTACATCAATAGGCATAAAGCAAAGGTTGAGATTCGCGTGAGAAACCAAAATCCTGGCTCCTCATGCTCCCACGGTAGCTTCTCTTCAAGCCAGACTCAGCTCGGGACACGAACACGAGTATTTCCTCGAAAACCGACTCGTCGCAAGGAATAGCCAGCGGCCCGGATTGGTTGGCGAATCCATACTCTTCCTCCGCCTCTCTCAGCAACTGCCTAAAGATGGGGTGGTTCAGGTACGTCGTACGAACAACGAACCTCCTGCCGTTGCTCCCCACGCACATAGCCACGTGTCCGGGCGGCACATCCGACCGTAGCGTCTTCTTTTTCCTCCATGCACTCAGCATCTGATGGATTCGGACAATGTGCCCGATTTTAGTATATTTCCCCATTGAGAGTGATGGAAGCTGTGCGTGCTTTGATAGCTAGCGAGTGAGAATGGATTTTGTTAGAATTCGAGTCAGCATACAGTTGATATATATATATGCGACAAAAGGACGTTGGCCTTCCCATTCGAAGCGGGGAAGGGACCTCACAGAAATCTACCTGGCCTCGCCCGCCAGTCTATCGGCCGCGATGACGAAAATAGCCCTACATTGGAAGATGATAGGTAGGAACATCACGGCAAGTCCTTGCTACCGTGTGATTCACGACGTCTAGAAATATGTTTCATTTTGCTTGCATGTTTAGAAACATCTACGATGGTAAAACTGTATAATGCAAAATTTGAAGAAAAAAAATTATACTTTGAAATTCAAAGTTGATCGACGAAATTTGAAATAGTCATGGTCAGACGACTCCTTCAAATATCTGAAGATGATAAATTTGGTCCAGAGACTAAAAAAATGAATCTTAGTAGGTTCCATTTGTTTAATAAGAATGTAAGAAAAAACAATCGGATTAAAGAAACTGCTGCACATTTTTTTTAACAATAATGATACGACCACATGTTACGAACTCTTACGAGAAAATTACTTTCCCATTTTAAAAATGGGGTAGCAATAACTGACTTAAAATAGTCTAAAAATAGGTTTAAAATAATATATATATATATACAAGTTCGAAGCTGTTGGGTTAAGTGTTCATAAGTGAGAGTACTATTAGGACGTGTCTTTTACATCAAGTCACTGACGTTGCTCCATTTGATCTGGTTGAGTATGTGAGCATTAAAATAGAGACACCAAACTTAACGGGTAGTATTGTCTCTGTTGAGAACATGACCGACGTTAGGAAAATGGTAATACCTATCTCTAAATTATGCGAGACAACATCAATATGTATACATGCACCTCTCTAGACTCATGGGCCTAATAGCTCGATCGTAGGTGCACTCTGAGGTACCAAGAATATAAGGAAATAAAGTTGTGTCTTAGCTAACAACTATAGCTTTTGGCCTAGTGGTAAGCGACGTTGTGCCATTCGATAGCCATAAAATAGGGATGTCTGACTTAACGGGCAATAGTACTGTTTCTGTTGGGCACATGAGCCGACGATAAGAAAATGGTAAAATTGATATCTAAGAGATAAGAAACAACGTCAACAGATAAACACGCACCTCTTCGGACTTATGAACCTAACAGTCCGACCCATTAACATCCATGTAGATGCATTCCACGCGCGCTACCACAAATAAAATGGAATAAAGTTGCACATCGGCTAATTGCTATAACTTTTGGCCTATTGAAATTGTTTGATCCTAAAAATTAGTATCAGAGCGAGATCCTAAGTTCAAGTCTCCCAAAAATCATATTTCTATACTTCTTTGGGGGAATATTAAGTTAAGTAAGCATGAATAAGAGTAGTACTGAGATGAGTCACCTCCTAGGAATTACTCGTGTGTCAAGTTGCTGACGTTGCACCATTTGATCTGATTGGATATGATCATAAAATTGGAACGACATACTTAACGAGTAGTACTGTCTCTGCAAAGGATATGGGTCGGTGGTAGGAAATGGGTAAGACTGATATCTAAGGAATATGAGACAATACCAGCAGATCGACAGTACATCCTCAGACTCATGAGTCTAACAGCTTGACCTATTATCACCCAAATAAATGCACTATGTGGTGCCATGAGTATATGAAAATTAAGTTGTGCTTTGGTTAATAGATATAGCTTTTGGCTTAATGATAAGTGTTTGATCGTAATAATTGATAACAAAACAAGGTCATTAGTTCAAGTATATGAATAAGCATATTTCTATACTAGCTTCTTGGAGCAATGTTGGATTAAGTGTGCATGATTGATGTTAGTAATGTGATGGGTGACCTCCCGGGAAGTTATCGTGTGTCAAGCTATATGACATAGCACCGAAAGATAGTCATGTACCTCTTCGAACTCATGAGCCTAACGTCCCGCGGACCCATTACCCCCCAAGTAGTGCACTTTGTACTATTACAAGTGTAAGAAAATAAAGTGGCGCATTGACTAACAGTTATAATATTTGATCTAATGGTAAACGTTTAACACTAATACAACCACATCCTTATAATATAAATAAGCTTATTCAATAAATTAAAATTATTGGGTCAATCACATGCATGGTGTATTAAAATAATTTTATACTTCCAACTTGGTTAATCAATTTTGATTCCCCGCATATAACCTTTCCACATTTTGCATTGTCTTAAATTATCTAAACTTTATATAATTTTTACATATAATCAAATGCATCCAACATTTTCTTATTTCGTGGTCCTTCAATTTATTAATCTATCAACTAGGCAAATAATACACTATCACAAAATCTATTTGACAACATTAATGCCTTAGTTTTTCTTCCCATTTTCTCTTGATCTCTTGTTTCACATTATTTAAAACAGTAATGGGCATTATCTTAATTAATCTTTTTTAAGACTGAAGAATATATGATCTGCCACAATGTTTTTATTCAGTAAAAATAATATAAAAACATATTCGTTAAATTTGTATCTAATATTTAATTACCATATTTTAATAAAACATTTATTTATTTTTATTTGTACTTTCATATCACCATAACATAAACATTATAATAATATTTTTTTTAATATAATCACTAGAATTTTTGCACAAAATTTATTTTACACAATTATTATATATTTACGCATTGCGTCCCTGGGAACTAGTATATATATTTAAGGATGACAATTTTTCTCACGAGTTCTTACTGTATATTTAAGGGTTTCAAACCCTGGAAAACCACTCAAAATCCAACTAAAAAGATCGGAAAGAATAAAACGGGAACGCATTCAACAACACAAATCTGCAAATATTTTCATAGCTTTACATCTGTTAATTTCTTATTATTATTTTTTAATTAACGTCGAGTTAAGACTGACATAATTGAGGGAATTAAATTATCGCAAGGGTTGATATTTTCAGGAGAAAAAATAAAATAAAAAGGGACTATAGGATTAGGCAATTAATATATTAGTTGCGGAAGTCTAAACTCTAAAGCCTATATATATAGTAGCGGTGTAAGTACAATGACCCAAGGGGGTGGGGTGCTCAAAAGAGAGAGATCAGATATTTTGTGAGTAATATTTGTGAAAATAGGGAATTTAACTGATCAAATCACAAAAACTAGCGGCCCATTAATTAAATTTTTTTAAAAAAATTGTGCAGTAAATTGTAATGAAATCGGAACAAATTGAATTAATTCCTAAAGAATGGATTGAGTTTATTTAAGATATGAGTATGTATTTTGTGAGACGGTCTCACGAATATTTATCTGTGAGACGGGTCAACTTTACCGATATTCACAATAAAAAGTAATACTCTTAGCATAAAAAATAATATTTTTTCATTGATGACCCAAATAAGAGATATGTCTCACAAAATACGACCCGTGAGATCGTCTACACAAGTTTTTGTGTTAAGATATTAATTAAAGTTTAATTATCATACTTAGTGAAAATTACAATTTTGGTCCTTTTTTTTTTTTTGGTTTTTTGCTATATCGACAAATTTTTAGTAATGTATCTTACATATTTTTTTTTGGCAATTTCAGTCTTTTTATCGATATATTTGTTCATATGACATTGCATATGTGAGAATCATGTCAATTTCATGTCATCATTATTAATGTCTCATGGAAAATGATGAAATTTGCAAAAAAAAAAATCAAAATCAAATATAGAATATTAAAATTGAAATTTAATAATACACAGTAAAAAATGGAAATTATGTAAATATATATGACATAAATCATATTTTGCCTTATATATATATTTTTAGTTATTTTTCATTTACAGTTATTTACCACAACAAGAGGATACAATTTTTTTTTTTTTTACAGTTATTTACCACAAAAAGAAAACATATACGACTGTTACTTTTGGTTTTTTGCGGACAACCTATTTCATTACAAACCCTAAGTGCAGGCGCCGTAGAAATGAGCGCAGAAAACTTCATGTTCTACCAGCACTCAACTTTACATGTGTTGGAATATATAATATTGTATCGATCGAATCGGGTTTTCAATATACCTTTTTGTGGTTGAAGATCGAATTATCTCAAGCATATGAGCTCGGATGCAAGCCATTTCAATTGTAAATTTCTTTGAATATTCGATTAACTATCATTATAACTATAATGACACCTAAAAACTTGTTTAGCGAATGACGTCTTTAAGTTTTAATGTTGGTCTCTTGTGAGACGATCTCACGAATCTTTATCTATGAGACGAGTCAACTCTATCGATATTCACAATAAAAAGTAATACTTTTTCATTAATGACCCAAATAAGATATATGTCTTACAAAATACGACCCGTGAGACCGTCTCACACAAGTTTTTGTCTAATTTTTATTAAAAAGAATGAAATGCAGAAAGTAATTTTTTTTGCAGATCATCAAAGATGTTAAAGTGTGGGCACATCAACATGTAATTCCCTTCTTTCAAAAATTTCAGCCTATCATGAAGTACAAGGCATAGGCACGTCACTGTATGACTTGCTCTTAAAAAAAAAAAAAAATCAGCCTTTTTTTAAGCACAAGGCGTGATCACGACGCAGGGTGATTCCTTCTTTAAAAATTTCAGTTCATCAATAAGCATAAGGTGTAGACATGCTACTGAATGATTTTTTTTAAAAAAAATCTACTTGGACCGACACACATCGCTTACAACCAACACAGTCTTCGGTCCTTGGAGCACAAACGATTTGTTTAGCTTTACACCACGCAGATGAAATACCAATCTTTAACCATGTCATACTAAAAATCATGAACAACTTAAACAAAAATAAAATATCCAACATGATATCAACTTTAACATTTTAGATAATAACTCAATCTTAATTATTCATCGACCAGAGTGAAAACACTCGTAAATTGAAGGTTCTTTTGGAAATTGTCAAGGCTCAGATAACTGTTCTCTCTCAACCCTAACCGTCATTCCTCGCCAGACAATGCCGCCTCAGTTTTCCTCACCTACATCGACGAAAACTAGTGAACCTCCAGCAATAGTTCCATAGATAACAAATAATAAATAATAAAAATGACATGTATCAAACATGACCTCAAACCCCATTGTACGAAAATACTTTTCTCAATATTAATTTTTCCTCAAATAACGCAACCCTTGTACAAAACTTGGATCATAAATTTTTCCGTTAATGTCATAAATATTCTGGCTTAACTCCTCAGAATGTAACTCAAAGTTTCTTGCTTAACTCCCCAGAATGGATCCTCATATTTAGCGGGGCGTCCCGATCCGAAGGCCGACATCCATACTCCCGTAAAAATCAATCATAAGCATGTCACTTATTTGTAAAATCCTTTAAAAAATTTCCCTATAAAATTTATAGCTACAAACTGCCTGACTTAAAAACTACTTGCCCTCTTCTATTTTTTTTTTTAAAAAAACACCAGCATATATACATATATCTGCACACACAGAATGAATACTCACATACTTAGTCACGCTAATTACATATACACACAACGCATGCTAATTTTATATATACAAAATTCTTTCATTTTTATGCCCACACTTTTTACACGTGAGGCTAGATGGGGCAACAAATAGATTTTAGAAACAAATTGTCCAGGAAATTAAAATACCACGAACATGTGCTCTATCACGTTTTCACTGCGTACTCTGATATAACATGTATTTTTATACTTTTGGTTTTCGTCAATTAGTGAAATGAAAAGATTAGGCTCTCTTATTCAAGCCATACTTAATCTAATTGACTAAAATTTTGGGTTGCTCTATCACGTTTTCACTGCGTACTCTAATATAACATCTTTTACATTTTTGTAAATCTACAAAAAAATTATTGATCTCAATGTAAGTTACTTATTCTACATGCACTATCAAACCATGATTTCAAAGTTTCACTATAGTGATTTTATTCTTGCAAAATTTAAATCACTGACCAATTTTACCTTAAGTTGTCATAACCTTAATTTTTAATTCACTACAAAATATATTATCATTAATTATATCGCTAATCCCGATATTGATACATCAGTCATCATATAATATTTATTATTATCGATGAGTATAACACTAATACAACTTAAGCCCTTCTGAAGCTCAATTTTTATAGGTCCATTCCTAAATCCCAAGCACTAACTTAAATGCTTCAAGTCTATAGAGCCACAATTCTAGTCACAATTTCATATCATGATTTCATTCTAAATTCCATCGTGCTTGAAATTATAGACCATAAAAATTTATACTCAGAAACTTGTTTAACTAAATATATTCATGAAATTTCAATACATACTTTTTTCTATTAGCGAAGATGTGACTAAGATGTCATTTCATATTTCTGGTCTCAAATCTAATTTTATCAACTCAATCAGATGTCATACTAGCTCATGCTGATCTTTCATCTTTTTGCTACTGCCCGAATAGACTCTCTTTGTTCACTCGATTCCAAAGTCGACACTCTAAATTCTAAGTTTAATGATAAATATCAATATATTCAGACTTTGGATAACCGAATTGACAACCTTTGTTAGCACTTATTTGAATTTATTCATTGGGTCAAAGCCAGTAATGCCAAAAAGAGATAAGATAAAAAAAACAGAAACAAAACCTGCTAAAGATCTAGTTGAAAGTGAAGATGAGGAAATCAATGGTGATGAGTAGACCGAAAATCATCGTTTTTTTTTTATGATCTTGATGTTTTCATGTTTTACGAACTATCAAAGTCGAGCCGAACTCGGACATGTTTAAACTTTTTCGAATCAAAATCGAGCCAAATTATTTTGTTCGATAATTCGCAAGTCGCTCATTAACTTTAATATTTTATTAATATAATATTATTATACATTATATATATATGTATGTTTCGAGTATTTCGGACATTTCGAACTTTCGAACCTTCATTATCGAACTTTAGGTCTGAGCATAGTTCATAGCTCGTACATTAGATTCGACTATTTAATGACTCGACCAAAAATTATTTCGATTCAAATCGACTCGTTTTATAAAGTTAATTTGCCATTATAGCCTTCAACTTTTGATCGGGTATTTATTCAATTCGTTAGGCCCTATGGATGCATATAAATATCGGGCCAACAATGGATCACCCTATTCATGGGCCTATCCCAATAAAGCCCAACAACAGGCAATATCAGATGACCCAAATTACCCTCAAGGGGAACAGATAATCCGGAATCCTGTGATGACGCATTTTCAAATCCACCGCTCGCCTGTTGTTCCGCCATGTTTAATCGCGAATTCAACGCCGTTGGTACTGCCGTCTCGCTTCCATTACCCTTCTGAAGACGCCGCCGCCCGATATAACTTCCACCAACGGTGGTGGCGGTCTCGGAGGTAGAACAATCAGGTGTATGGCCCACCCTAGAAGAGTGAAAATGGTGGCGAAGCAGATAATGAGAGAGCTCTCCGATATGTTGCTTACCGATAAGGTTTTGCAGTTCGCGATTTTGCCTGAAGCTGCTTTAGGCGCGGATCGATATCTCTCCTCGCTCACGACAATTAGTGACGTTGAAGTTTCTTCTGATTTGCAGGTACTTTTCGAAGTTTAGTTTAGTTTTTTTCTTGATAATCATGTGTTGAGTGTGATGGAGAAATGGGGTTTGAAATTACGGGTACGTGTGTTCTTGTCAGTGTTGGGTCATTGAAATTCCAATTACGCAGTCATTTTTCAAGAGGAAGGTTGTTTTTTTATATTCGTTGTTTTGTGTCATGAAGTGTGAGAACACATTTTCAAAGTCGCCAAATGATGCATGGAGAACAGTTTAGAAGTTGAATCCGTCCATTTCTCATCTGCTATTATCAAAACTTGCTGAGCATCAGGAATCGGGATACAATGATTTGTGGTTTTCTTCTTCGAATTCGGACATTCTTCCACTTAGCAGCCATCACTAACACGACTCATGCACCACTGTTAAGTAGCATCGAACAGGTTTCAGTTAAATTGCACTCTTTAAATTTGTGAAATGGGAAGTCATGGGTAGTTCGTTGATTCAAGCTTGTTAATGTCCTTTTAAAGTGTGTCAAAGCAGTGAACCTTCCTTCCCTTTCTATTTAAAATTTTTTAGCTTTCTTGAAAGAACACTCGTTACTCTTTCTTTTGGATTATTCAAGTATGATGGAATTGTTGGGCAGTACGTTAGGAATTTAATAAGATTGTGGTTAAAAATTATATATCATAAAAGGTCAGAAATTCATCTCGAAAAATAACAGTAAACATGTTCTGTTCCATTTATTGATCGAGTATGGGTGTCATGGATCTTCCAAAGAAATAGAGAGAACCATTGCCTTTTTCTTGCCTAAAATGGGAGCAAGAAGAAAGATTGTATCGAGCATGTGTATATTCTGAATTATTCTCTATGCTTTGCGGATCATACCCCTACATATAGATATAACAAGTCTTTGACCCGTGATAAAATATTTAATTGGGCTTGATTTCTATCCATAAGGTTGAGCGTACCAATTAATTTAATATTTTGGAAATCAATGATTTAACAAATTATTTTATTGATTGTTTATTAGATTGCTGGTCTATGATCAATTAATTAACATATGTGAACCCAGGAAATATCCTAGTATCCTACACAATATACTTGACCATTTTTTGCACATCTAATATGCAGGTGGTAAAAGTATATGTATCTGTTTTTGGTGATGAGAGAGGAAAAGAAGTTTCCCTTGCTGGGCTCAAGTCAAAAGCAAAATATGTTCGCAGTGAGTTGGGTAGGCGTATGAAGTTGCGGCTCACTCCCGAAATTCGTTTCATAGAAGACGAGTCTCTTGAACGTGGAAGCAGGGTCAGATTTTTATTTTTTACGAAAGGATCTAATTGTGTGTGTTTTCTATCTGATTCTCTATGCTACTTGGGTAATCATATCTTTCATCATCTTTCCTTCTTGCTCAAGTGTTTGTTTCTATTAATACTTTTGGTTTTCGTCAATTGTTGATATCGACCTCCATTTCCCCCTTTTTTTAAACTTTGGGAAGGTTTAAGGGGATGAGTTGAAACCATTTTCGCATTCTAATGTCTGAATATTTTCTAGCATATTGTTGTATGGATTAAACTCCAAACTTCATCAGTTTATGCGATGAAGGTGTGACTTTTATGTGTCATATGACTCAGCTTATATCGACTATTTCCTCTTTGATGTTTCTCCGAAATGGTAATTGACATGAAATAATCGATTTCAGGTACTTGAAATATTGGATAGAATAAAGGATGAGAATGAGAAAAAAGCTATAGAAGGTGAAGATGATTCGGAAGAGCTATCTGATAGGGGCAACAATGATGTGGAGTGGGATGGAGATGACCTTGATGATGAAGGGATAATCTATGTAAAGTAATTTTGCATAAAGTTCTGAGTCATCCGACTTTGGATGTGATCGAGAGCTTGCTTCTTTCACTGGTTAGTTAGTTCCCTTGCAATCACAATGATAATGAAACAAACGTGACTATGAATTCACAGGACATTTTAGGTTGATTTGGAGATGAGATAGTCAAAAATATACATGCTTTCTCATCTTTGGATCCCTTGTGTTAACTCTTTTTTGCATCAGTCTAGCAGATATTACTATGTGACGCGATGATCTTTATTGGAATTGCTGCCTGAGTGCCACCATTTCTTCCTTTTTAGTGTTTGAATGTGGTCTCAAAGACAATTTATCTGATAAATGCATTTCCATTAGACCCAACCCAATATATTTTGCTATCTCTGGAGGAAGGTGGAAAATTGATTTTGTTTTCATAATATATGGAACTAGATGTCAAAATTGAGTGATATACATGTATGAAAGGCACAAAGTGGTATCATGCACTTTTCGCAAGTCAAAATCAGAAGAAAAGTTTTCTTCTTTCTTTCCGATGTGAATCAATGTTTGTCCATATTGTGTTTTATCTCTTCATAAACCGCATTTGTGGCTTAATCTTTCATGACAGGACCTAGCAATTGTGTATTGGAGGAGAACCCGATTCTCCTAGAGTGAATTTCAATTGATCGTGCCGCCTCTTGTTGAGATTTCGTGTTTCTGTTGGCTCGGCTGCTATCTCGTGAGACGGTCAGATGTAACCTCAAAACAGTGCTAGTATTAGCACATTTATTTACTGAAATAAATACACCATTCCTAAAAGACAACGAACCGAAAACTATTTCATATGTGCTACAAGGCTGACACAAGTGGTTCACCAGAAATTAATCTTAAAAAGCCTCTGCTAGAGAAAAATTCGAGTTCTTCCGATTCAACCTTAAATGTCCTCATTTCACAAAGTGTCATTATTGTACGGTTAAAATTTATAACAAAACCAATGAGATATAAAGACAGGGTGATGCAGTAATTCTCCACAAAGTATGGAAACAATGGTCTCACTGATCATTGCAGCATGAATCACCATTATGTTCGTTAGTTAATTTGATTGCCTAAAACAAAAAAATACGGCTCCTTCAGTGATGTTCCTTCGATTCAGCCTTCTTCTGGGATTTCGCCTTTGCCTGGTGAAAATAAGACGAATAACCATCACACCCATATGTAAAGAGTGCTGATAGCAAATAAACAGCACGGGCAATGCCCTATAATAAGAGTGTTTTTCCCCCAAAAAGAGAGGCTTGGATTTATCTTTTTAAATATAAATCCTTCTCATATGCACAACTGAACCTTGAAGGTAGAAATATCTGTTTAGTAGCGCTCAGCAACTCATGCTACACATAATACAGAGAAGACTCGGTCTTCATCGAAGTTACATTAGCTGACACAATGATTTTACTATTTTATAAAAAAATAGCGTACTTGGTATAAATTAACGAAAGATGATTGAAAATCTAACGTATTTGGGCAAGCTTCCCATGGTTATATTCACAACGTTTGGTTGGTTCCAAACATCTTCAAAAGTTGTATGGTTATGCAAAGTGCAAACCCAAGATAAGGCTGCTGTCGACAAAGAAACCGACTCAACCAGTAAAATGTGCAATCATACAACATCCATGTCCAACACTTGCTAGTGTTTGAATTCTTTGACGAAACTCATTGAAAAACGATATCAAACTATATAATAAAAACCAAGAGCGATGAAGAAAACAGCTTCCAGAATGACAATCTTGTAAAACACAGTTATAGTTAGACACCATCCTCTTCCAAATCTGATGTTTCATTTGCCTAACCAAATTGCTACTCAGTTTTGGAAAAGTCCCATACCTCAGATCTCAAGAGTTAATTAAGCTTATCTTCATTGACTTCGAACCAACAACTAATAAGCATCCTATCCTCAAGCCTCTACCAGTCTACCTTAACTACAGTCTCTTAGTTTAATTTTTCCTTCAATTTTATCCATCCTCAAATCTTGCTTCAGAATCAGTAGCACACAAAATCCCACTTGTTTGGAAAAGTCAGTAATTCTACCCAAATGCCAGATCTATATTCTTATCAACACTAAAACACCGAGCGGATCAAAATTGAAAGCGACCAAATCCAAAATTGATTAGGAACCGGGATAATCAAAACTAAGCAACAAATGTAAATGGTATACACCTATTGCTGGCTTTCCAGCTGACCAAAAAACATAACAAAATAAATAGTACCTTGAGAATCTTAAGTTTCACGCTTCCGTAAACAATTCCAAATGAAAGAGCGGAAACCCTAGCCACCTGCAAGACGATATAATTCAGAAAAAATTCCAGAAAAAATAGAGGATACTCAATATTATATACAAGTAACAGATCGTGAGTAATCATCGACGTTACCAAAGCTAGGGTACTGGTGCCGGAGTAGGGTCCAGGAGGCGGCGCCATTGTCGAGCGTATTCTAAGAGATGGGGAAAAACAAGCCGCGAACACAAAATTTATCCTAAGAAAGAGAAGTTGGACAAGAATAAATAAAATATATGGGGTTTCAAGGTTTTCAACAATTTTCATTTTTTCAGCTTTTTTTAAAAAAAAAAAACATTTTCGTTTTTTGTATAATTTAGATTTATTGATTTACTTTAATTTAAATTATATTGATCATATCAGATGCAATCCACATATAATTGTAAACATTAGGGGATATGTTATTAATATTTGGTAAAAACTTGTGTGAGACGGTCACACGGATCGTATTTTTGAGATAAATCTCTTATTTGGGTCATCCATGAAAAGTATTACTTTTTATTGAGAATATCGCCGAGGTTGATCAATCTCACAAATAAAGATTTGTGAGACCGTCTCACAAGAGACCTACTCTTCTTATTTTATCTGTTATATGAAAATTATATGAAAAATGAGTAAGTCTATGTGAGAGAGTCTTACGAATCTATATTTGTGAGATGAATTAATCAGGTACATATATCTAGAGAAAAGTAATATTTTTGACATAAAAAATAAAAATTTTCGAGTGATGGATCGTAGGGGTGTTCATCGGTCGGTTCGGTTCGATTTTCTACCAAAACGGTTCGGTTATTTCGGTCGATTATTTCGGTTTTGGTATAATTATTTAAATTAATAATATAAATATATTGTAAAATATAATATGTTAACTTTCTATATATTTTCTTAGTAAAATATTTAAATATAAGGTCTAAATTAATTAAACAAACAACAATCAACTAAAAATTGTTCAAAATGATTTTTCATTCACTAAATATCATATCAAAATATATAATATAAATAAAAATATAAAAAAAAATTATTAATTTAATGAAATTTCGGTTTTTTCGGTTTTGACATATATAATCCAAAACCGAACCAAAAAAACTTCGTTTTAACATTTATATCCGAATTACAAAATTCGGCTTTCGGTTCGGTGTACGGTTAAAACTCTATAAAAGTGTAGAGGTATTCAACATTGATTTTTTTAAACTCTATGAAATTTTAGAGATATTCAAATTTTCAATAGACTTTTAATAACTTCGTGAAATTCATTAATATACAAACATTAAAGCCTAAAGTACAACTATAAATTGTCAAAAATTGTATTAGGTTCAACCCAAAGATTTGGATGGATTTTTAAAACTTTTAACTCATACATAAGTTATGTATTTCTCCTTCTGTCGCTTCATCTCACATCTTTTCTTATCTTCTCTCCTCTCATCTATCTATATCACTCTCTCAAATTTTCAAAATGTGTCTCTATATATATTCTCACATTTCCTTTCAAATTTTTCATTTTTGTTGGCTGATTGTTCGTTTAATAATTTTTTATTTTAATATCATAGAAAATTTTAAATTTTAGAATTGATTTATACAAATTAATGTAATATTCAATAATAATAAAAGATGACAAAAAAAAATGTCGTTTAATTCTTAATAATTGAATAGCCTCGCAACAGCCATGATTTTTTAAATTATTTTTAGCATTTTTAATTACTATGTAAGTTATGATATTTTTATACAAAATTGTGTCTACACAATGATAAATAATAGGCAAAAACTAGTGTGAGACGGTCTCACGGGTCGAATTTGTGAGACAGATCTCTTATTTGGGTCATCCATGAAAAAGTATAATTTTTTATGCTAAGAGTATTACTTTTTATTGTGAATATGAGTAAGGTTGACCCGTCTCACAGATTAGTATTCGTGAGACGTTCTCACATGAGACTCAATCTAAATAATATCCTTCTCAAATGTATATTATCAATTAAAAAACAAGGTTATATATTAATCAATTGATGTATTTTTAAAAATTTACAAACATGCGTACAAACACACATATATACACATGTAAGTATTAAATTATTTTACTTTAAATAAGTGATTTTATTTATTAATATAAATATTGAAAAATTATTTCAAACTGAATATGTTATATATGTCAAATAATTATTACTTCAAAGAAATTAAAAAAAATAATATGTTATAATTAAGTACAAAATTTATAAAATCCTATAAAAAAATTTCAAAAAAGTCTATAAAAATTTTGCAAAAAAGTCTACATGAATCCACAAAAATTTGTTTATAAATCTGTGAGATTCTGTAAATAAAAATCTTGCAAAAAAGTCTACATGAATCCACATAAATCTGTTTATAAATATGTGAGATTCTGTAAAAGTCCATAAAAATCTATTATTTGAAAAAATCATTAAAAGTCATCAAAACTCTGGATTGAATATACCTCACTTTATACATGTTGATGTTCTGGACTTAAAAAGTAAATACAGTAATATTTATATAACAAGCATGTGATTGAGTTAGGAGTATTCGTTTATTTGGTTTCTTAACTTGATTATACTCTCTGATAGGTAACTAAATAATTGAAAAAAAAATTGCAAATTTAGTAATGTAAGTTGACATATTTTGGGTTTTAATCATGTAATTTGTCAATATTTGATTTTCATCAAGTGACTTGATTTTTTTTTTTTAATCATTTTTCTTACCAAAAATCACTAACCTCATCGAATATTATTTATTTTACAATGATGTTCTCCTACAGTCCTACATAACTCTTGTAGTCAGAATAACTTACATTACACACAGTAAAATAAATCTAAACAAAAAAATGGAAAACTAAAAAAACGACACTTATATTTCAAAATGGGAAGAAAAAATTCATGGTTTCTCTTTATTTTTATCAGAGAAATTTTAATGTGTATGATATACATTTTATTCTTGCTACATGAGTCATGTAGAAAAACATCAATGTCAAATATTTGATAGATGTAGTGATTTCGGACAAGAAAAAGACCAAAACCAGAAAAAATCTAAGTTATTAGATGAAATCCAAACATTAACAAACTATATGACTAAAACTCAAAATGAACCAATTTACATGATTAAAAGTATAATTTTCCTAAATAATTATTATGTTTATCCCTTGTTTTAAAGATTTTATTATTTATAAAGTTTCATTAATATCAATTTAATATTTATGTTTTTTCAATATATATATATATATATATATATATATATCAACATGGTCTCAAAACATGCTTGACCAAACCCATAGGGGCTTGGACCTTGATAGCCCTTTTTATTTTTTTTGAGGAGTTCTTGAAATCAATTTCTGTATATGGGTTTGGTTGTGATATACATGCCATTTTGATGTTCAGCCTTCACCTACCTCTGAACAGAACAAACAAGTTAGTCGCCTCTGGATTGCTCGCTATATGGTTAGTATAAGAATTTAGTCAGCGTACACCAAATTATATCAGTTGTGGATTCATACGTCATAAAATAAGAAGTTAGTTGCCTCATTCCATATAATTTTTTTTTAATAAAAATTAATATTTTTAATGCTTAATAAATACTAGCTACATCATATAAAAACATATTCAATTTGATAGTTCAAAATCACTGATTTATTATGCTCATAACGAGTTATCATTTTTTTGTTTTAAATTATTGGCCGAATAGAAAATTCAAATTTATAAAATCGTCTATTATACACAAATATCATGTGAACTCTGATCAAATGTGTTGAATGTTAATTTTAATTTTTTACCATGTTTAAAAAATGTAAGTTCTTTTTTAAACATAATTTTTTAGATTCACCTTATTTGTAACAAATTTGTAGCCAAGACTCCTGATTCAATGTCATCCTACTTCAAAAACAATTTCCCATTACAAGATTTTTTCTTGAGTATATGTCACTTAAATCTGTTATTATTTAATAATACATATATATTTTTATTAGCAAAAATTTGTGTAAGACGGTCCTACAGGTCGTATTTTGTGAGACAGATCTCTTATTTGCCACATCCATGAAAAAATATTACTTTTTATGCTAAGAGTAATACTTTTTATAGTGAATATCGGTATGGTTGACATGTCTCATAGATAAAGATTCGTGAGACCGTCTCACAAGAGACCTATTCATTTTTATTTTATTTTGTTGAGGATCACGATGGCTATATCTCTATCTTGCGTGGTGACGTAGAACATCTAAATGTAAAGAATGATAATGAAAGTGGACAATGTGTAAAATTTTGATCCATCCAATATTGATAATATCAATTTTGATAAAGGAAATATAACAAGTTTTCTTCCCCAATTGATTCTAGGGCAATTGGTGCTAAGCAATGAGTGTGGGATATCTCTTCTTACGTCCACGTGTACGTGTGCCAGTCCAAAGGACTGAGAGCTCATTGTCAAGCAAAAGGAAAGTGGGGCTATGGGATTCCACAAGATTCCTTGGCTTTGCGTGCAAAACACAAATTGTACTTTTTGAATCTATGTTTATATGATGATTCCATCATTTAAATGTTAGAAAGTGAAATTTTCTTAATGCTAAAGTGAGATTTATATGTTTTTTTGTGAGACTGATCTATCAATATTTGATGTATGGGTGTGGGAAATCTATATGTTTAGATCATTTTCTTAAGCTGCTTGTTTTGTTACATTGTATGAAAGTAAGAGAATGAAATGCGTGTTTTAGAGGTGTTCGAGTTGATTGAATAAGTGAAAACTTAATTAGTTGTTAGGAGTTAGTGTGAGAACCCATAATTTTGATTAAAGAGCCCTTAATTTTTGAGAATTACAAACTTGAGCACCGAGTTTTCAAGTTGTCAATAGTGGAAGTTATGATAGAAAATCAAATCATTTCCTTGAATAAGCCTGGTCATCTCGATATTAAAGAAATATAGCAATCGGTTTATGGTAAGTTTTTCATCACATTACTTGTAAATAAGAGACCAATACTTGAGAGAAAGGCACACCGTCATATTTTTAGCACTATTAGGATTAACCTGGATATGAGAATAATTTCCGAACTATGATAGGATATAGACCCCTTACATTGTAAGATTGTAACCGTTATATGACTTCGTTCCCTCAGATGAATAAAAATTAGGGACTAATATCAGTAAATCATGCCAAAAAGATGAATTTCAGTGTTATACAATTATGATATGTTATGATATGATATGATATGTGTTGATGGATATGAATTTAAAATTATATGTATATATGTTGTTATATGACTCGAATGACCTCTACTTGCTGAGTATTTATCAAAATACTCACCATTTATAATCACTCTCTAAATAAGGATGATGAACAAATTGAAGAATAAGAACACGAGTACTTTTGAGGATGGTGATGAATCTTTCCTCAATCAAGCCAACCTTTTTATTTTCGTTATTAATTTAAGTTGTAAAACTCTCCGCGTTCACATTCATATTCATTTTTGTTTTAGAGTTTTCAGTTGTAAAGACAATATTATTTTGTGTTATTTATGAAATAGACTGATTTGGTTTACATTTTATTGTCGTGCTTGTTGTTTTACGATTGTGTGAATGTGTCGGTGTCTATAAGCCCGGGGCTCGGGGTATGATAGTTAGATTCTCCTTACTAATACTTTATCCGACGAGTATGTTCATCACAGTTTGCTTGACTAACATGATTTCCAATTACTATATTACTCCAAAGATTTATTCAATATACATCGGTTACATGTTTTTTTTATAAAAAAAAATTAAAATTAGCAACATTATATATAAAATTAATGGCTGAAATATTCTATTTTAATCGTGATAAAACACATTTTCATTTAAAAAAAAGTCAAAATAAAAAATAAATATGCACAATATTAAATATAAAACATTTAAATCGAATGAACTGACTTAAAAACTGAATTATTAAATTAACCTAACCAAATTCGGTTCATCGGTTAATTCGATGTAACCTCATTTTTGCATACCCTTAATTGGGCATATCCACCGTTCAATCTGAATGGTCAATTTTTAAAAAATAGACTTACAATTTTCAAATGTGTAGGGTCCAGCCTTTTGCCACAACCACTGCAGCGGTGAGGTTTTTATTTTTTCTATAAACCGATTCAAAATCTTGCGTCCGGTTTATAGATTTTTATTTTTTATTTTAAAATTAGCCACTCAATTGAAGGGGATTGCACTCTCGGGTTATTTTTAATTATAATGTAATTTGTTTTTTTCAAAATTAATGTAAAAAAAAAAATTTGCAGAAATACGGCAAACCGCTATGTGGAGCAGCGTCCATGCTTTGTAAGCACGGATTGAGTTACACGTTGGTTTTTTAGCAACGTTTTCCAAATAAACGTTGGTTTTTTAGCGACGGTTTTCCAAATCCG
The DNA here is from genome assembly GCF_022965805.1 of Primulina eburnea. Lineage (NCBI taxonomy): Eukaryota > Viridiplantae > Streptophyta > Magnoliopsida > Lamiales > Gesneriaceae > Primulina > Primulina eburnea. Next base: position 4,281,842 of record NC_133115.1, read on the forward strand.
TCGCTAGTCAAATCTGTCGCTATTAGCGACAGTTATAAAGTCGTCGCTACATAAACATCGTCGGCAATAGCGACGGTTTAATAAACATAAACCGTCACCGATTCAACATTTGCGACATATAACAAAACCGTCGCCACATTTACCGTAAATAATAATATTGTGTACGTCGTTAATGTCCAGACATGATGTTTTTAAAAATATTTTAGTATTAACAGCGCACATAAACATCCACGTTGTTAATAATACTATTAACGACGTGTTTTTATTATGCGCTCCGAAAATTGCATATATTATTAACAGCACACATAAATACATACTGCAGATATTACTATCCGCAACGTGTTATTAACCGATTTAATAAATATATTAAATATATTAATTTAAATTATGTGCACTGTTAATTGTAAAATATTTTTAAAAACCTTATATAGCAACAGTGTATTATTAATAACGTGCATGTTTATGTGCGCTGTTAATTGTAAAATATTTTTAAAAACCTTATACGCAAATTTTGAATCAGCGACGGTTTTTTAAACCGTTGCTATTCCCGACGGTTGTTAAACTGTCGCTGTTATGTGTTCTGTTAATAACATATGCAATTTTCGTGTGCTGTGCATTAAAGCACGCTGCGGATAGTAATATCTGCAGCATGTATTTATGTGTGCTGTTAATAACAATGCAGTTTCGCAGCGCACAATAAAGACACGCCGTTAATAGCATTATTAACGACGTGCATGTTTACGTGCGCTATTAATAGTAAAATATTTTTAAAAACATCATGTCTGGACATTAACGGCGTACATTAATCGCAATATTGACGGCAAATATAGAGACGGTTTTGTTATATAGCGACGGCTTTAACAAAACCGTCGCAAAGGTTGAATCGAAGACGGTTAAAAAACCGTCGCTATTTCCGACGATGTTTATAGCGACGAGTTTATAAAACTGTCGCTAATAGCGACGGATTTTGGAAACCGTCGCTAATAAGCCAACGTAGAACTCAATCCGTGCTTACACGACGCTGCTCCACGTAAGCGTTCGTGTTTCGTAAGCACGGTTTGCCGTATTTCTGCAAACATATTTTTTTTTACATTAATTTTGATTTTTTTTTTTTTTTTTACATTATTATTAAAAAAAAACCCTGCACTCTCCCTTCTACCAGCACACATGCGTCAGGCAGCAAGCCCCAACGCCGCCTGTTGCTTTTTATAATTTACTTTTTCCTTATTAATTTAAAAGATTTTTTTTTTTAAAATATGAATCTTTTCAATGGATACATTTCTACATCTATCTAAATTTCATTTTTTCCCATCAATTTCAATAATTTTTTTCTAGAAAATTTTTTTATAGATGATTTTTCTCCATCAATAGCAAAAATTCTCTTTATGTATTGCTATCTCTCACAATTATTTCCAACAATTTTATCATCTACTACAAAAATGTCTAAAGATCCAAATAACTTAACCACTAATAGAATCATTGAATTCTTTGAAGAAGAGTTGTAGGATTATCCAGATGAACAAATGATGTTGGAAATCATTCAACAACACCACCATATGCTACTTGAGGTAGCTCGAAGTACATGCGGTGGACACATAGAAGAAAGTATTTGAATCGAGATCGTGAAGCTGGACATGCTCGTCTTGTCGATGATTACTTCAGTGATGCATCGGTATTTCCTAGTGAATTTTTTCGGCGATGATTTCATATGCCAAAATAAATATTTATTCGCATTGTCTAAGCCTTGAAAAATCATTCCGAATATTTTCAGTTGAACGTCGATGCAATAGGCAAAAAAAGTTTGTCACCACTTTAGAAATGTACGGTTGCTATCCATTAATTGGAGCCCTTGCCGACCATTACGATGAGTACCTACGAGTTGCTGAAAAAACTTCCATCGAATGCTTATTCAACTTATGTCGAGTGAGCATTTGAGGTGCTATAATCTCGTTGGGCAATAGTCAGAGGTCTTTCTCGATTTTGGTACAAGAACAAGTTGAAATATATCATGCTAACGTGTATAATTTTGCACAACGTGATTATTGAATATGAGATATGCAATAGGCAATTGGTCAGATAAAAATGACAACGACCCTCCCGCACAGATAAATCAGGGCTCGACAATGGAATTCCGAGAGTACATAAGGAAAAATTATGAGTTACGTGATAATCAAGTACATCATCAGCTTTGAGCTGTCTTGGTTAAACACGTATGAGCATGCTACCACTGCGATGGATAAAGATTAATTTATTAATATTGGAGCACTTTACTATCATATGTTTTATTTTATAAAATAGCTTGTATTTGTATTTATATTTTCCATGTTTTTGATTTCATCCATTCATTGTAATGTTAGTTTTTATTAAAGTAGTTTTAAAATTATCCGAATTAGTCGCTGCTTTTAAATTTTTTAGTTTTTAAGTTGATTTTTGTCAAATTATTATATTTACAAAAATTAATGCAATAAAATTAAAATAATATTAAATTAAAAATGCTAATTAATAATATATGTGATAAATGAAATTATAAATAAAAATAGGTGAATTAGTATTATGGTCTATAAAAAATTGTTGAATAAATTTAAGATAATAGAGAAGGATTTAAAAAAAATTGAAGTTTTTTAATGTGACATGCGCAACATAAAATTCTGCGGATGCCCTTACAATACGAAAGTTCATAAACCTAGCATATACAACAGCCCACGTAGTCACTTCCTCTGCTTTGCCTTTTGCTATTCGCTCCATATGGCTATGTCCACCGCGACCACGGCCACGGCCACGGCCACGAACTCCACCGCCATCGGCCAGCCCTCCTCTTACCCTAATTCCTCCGCCACCCGCCTTATCCCAATCACCTTTTCTAGCTTCTTCCCGAAAAACCTTCGAAAACCCAAGCATATAACGCTTGCAAAAAATCCCATCTCGGTTTTTTCTCAAACGAGCCGAAACACCAAAACTCAGGTGCCGATCAGTTTATTATCGACGATAATGATGATAAGCCGCGCGAAGAGTGTGGCGTGGTTGGAATTTACGGCGACCCGGAATCCTCCCGACTGTGTTACCTGGCCCTCCATGCTTTGCAGCACCGCGGGCAGGAGGGAGCAGGGATTGTGTCCGTAAAAGACGGCGTTTTGCAGTCTGTTACGGGGGTTGGACTCGTATCTGAAGTGTTTAACCAGTCGAAGTTGGAAAAATTACCGGGAGAAAACGCCATTGGCCACGTCAGATATTCGACAGCTGGGTCTTCTATGCTTAAGAATGTTCAGCCTTTTGTTGCTGGTTATAAATTTGGGTCCGTCGGGGTTGCACACAACGGAAATTTGGTGAACTACCATGAGCTAAGAGCTGAACTTGAAGATAATGGATCGATTTTTAATACGAGTTCTGACACTGAAGTGGTTTTGCATTTGATCGCAATATCAAAGGCAAGGCCGTTCCTTTTGAGGATCATAGAGGCATGTGAGAGGCTCCAAGGAGCTTATTCAATGGTCTTCTTGACCGAGGATAAGTTAGTGGCTATTCGTGATCCCTTTGGATTTCGCCCCCTGGTTATGGGCAGGAGGAGTAATGGAGCAGTTGTTTTTGCATCTGAAACTTGTGCTTTGGATTTAATTGAAGCTACATATGAGAGAGAAGTTTATCCTGGTGAAGTTATCGTGGTAGATAAAGAAGGGGTGAGGTCTCTCTGTTTGATGTCTCACCCCGAACCAAAATCGTGTATTTTCGAACACATTTACTTTTCATTGCCGAGTTCAGTGGTTTTTGGGAGGTCGGTATATGAGTCTCGGAGAGCTTTTGGTGAAATATTAGCTACAGAGGCACCAGTGGATTGTGATGCAGTGATCGCAGTGCCCGATTCCGGTGTGGTGGCTGCACTAGGCTATGCTGAAAGATCAGGGGTTCCATTTCAGCAGGGGTTGATCAGATCACATTATGTTGGTAGAACCTTTATTGAGCCATCACAGAGGATTCGGGACTTTGGGGTCAAGCTCAAATTATCGCCTGTTAAAGCGGTGTTGGAGGGTAAAAGGGTTGTAGTAGTGGATGATTCAATTGTGAGGGGAACCACTTCTTCAAAGATCGTTAGGTTGATCAGAGAGGCAGGGGCAAAAGAGGTTCACATGAGGATTGCAAGTCCTCCTATTATTGGTTCTTGTTATTATGGAGTGGACACGCCTAGTGCAGAGGAGCTGATATCGAATAGGATGAGTGTAGAAGAGATTCGGCAGTACATTGGCGCGGATTCTCTTGCATTCTTGCGGTTGGATAGCTTGAAGAAGCTATTGGGGAAAGACTCTCCAAACTTCTGTTATGCTTGTTTTTCGGGCAAATATCCGGTTCAACCGAGGAGTAAGGTGAAAAGGGTTGGTGATTTTCTTGATGATGGATTGAACGGAAGTATCCAGAGTATCAATGGAGGTTGGCTTCCAGTGACTAAAATTGAGAAGGCGGTGGCTGGTAGGTGAATGAATCTGAATTTGAAAGAGGAGACTTTATTAAAGGTCATTCTTTTATGTGGATTATACTTTTTTTAGTTGCTTTATACTGAATATATGGGTGTCTCATAATTATTCTTCTTATGTTTAAAATTAATTTTATTAAAGCTTATTTGAATGATGAGAAACTTATTTAGTTTTAATATTTTGCCTTCCATTGATTCAAGATGATGTATGTTCCTGTAATTCATAGGCCAAATTTTGTACCGGGAAAAGTTAAAAAAAGAAAATCCCAGGACCATTATAAACAAGGACTCAAAATATAATGAACATCACAACTTCAGTCCAACAAGATGAATTATCCAGACATAATCTTTCATATAGCATTTAAATGTTGTTTACAGACAAATGAAATGACTATCAAAGTTCATTTTTTGATTCGTTTCTGCTGATGTATGGGGGAATTGGATTCAGTTCTTGCTAGGGAATCTGCGGGGACGAGTGCTGCAACTGGTGCATGGCTGAGTTCAGTTTCCAGTTACTGGTTTTGTCTTGTCTGAACTTGAAGCATCTGGGTGGCATCTCCATTTAAATTACCAGTTGCACCTCTCTTCTCAAGGCTTCATCATGCAGGTCTGTCACAAGAAACCCCTGAATCGATAGCCGAACTTAAGTTTAGCTACTCGTACACAACCGATGATAAAGATTTATGTCAAAACCATACAAGTATGCAGAATAAAAATCAAATCATTTTGGAGAAGGATGGCAGCTCCCTAGCCTGCTATGTTGCTTCATCGTGTTGTTCAGGCTACTCAGTTTGCCAGCATTTCCCTGTCGCACAAATACAAAAGCAGAAGGGAAATATGGTGATGATTTCTTATGAAATTTGGTGTCGGACGACTTGTTAATATTCAAAAACAAGAAACCTATAATACAATGACATGTAATTTTAACAATACAAAAGGAAAACGACTGACAAAAAACAAAACTTTCCGTGCATTCGGGATCAACTGATGCGACCTCTGAACGTTCCTGGTTTGCGGTAATCTTCCATATATCAGCACGATGGAACTCATCACTCCCTAGCTCATAGCTCAAAGCGAATCCGCGTAGATTGAATTGGGTGCATGAGAGCTGCAGGGCAGACAGTTTTCTTAGGATCAATATCTCCGTCGGCTATTCCTTTTAATCGCAATTTCTTGAAGACATTTTACAATGAATTGTGCCCTCAAATTTTGCTGCCTGTACCATTATGAGCACAAGTTTCTTGCTTCTTTCAATAGTTTCAGTACATGTTAGATCAAGTTGTAAACACAAAAAAAATGTGGACTATTATGCAGAACTATTAGGTAGCACAAAATTAATACATCAATCCTGAGTTTATAAAACGAAATGAAAATTAAAATTCAAATCGAGGCATGTAACAAGTCCAGTTTTTTTTTTAAAACAGATTTGTTCTCTCCTGTGGTGCTCCGATGATCAAGAAGGACAATTGTTTCTCAAGATACAACGGCTAAACTTGCAGTAACCTAGCACACAGTCTAATACACCGACGGACTGAAAAAGTATCTAAACATTATCACGAGAACCGGGTAACATCAGTATTTAATTAGTTTATTTTATTTTTCTTAAAAAAATGGTTGAGTATTAAAAATTACCACATAAACAAAGTTTTCCAATGAACATTAAATTAAAATATACTAATCATAAATGTTTGACCCAAATGAACGTTATTTCGAAATTACCTTAATTTGAAAGAGTTAATTTATAGTTTTCTTCTAAAACCATATGAATATTGTATTTCTTGAACTGTCTTATTAAAATTCAAATAAAAGAGCAGAAGAAAATTAAAAAAGATATTCAAAAGGTTTTCAAATAGACATTAAATTACCCTCGATAAATATGTCTATTATACTCAATAATCAGAAATGTTTGACACCCAATGCAGACAATATTCGAAATTTTCATAATTTGAAAGAGTTAATAGATTATATAATTTTGTCAAAAGCACCTGCTATATAATTTTTGTCTCTTGGACTGCATTATTTGAATTTTTTATATTATAAGTAATGCAGTGTTTTATATTATATTGGAAACCAATTTTATTATATTTATCTTACTAATTTATGTGCTCAAAAATTGAATTTTGAAATGATTTCTTTTTTCAACACTATCTGTGAATTGAATCCTTCTAAGATGCAATGGACATTTAAACTAAGATTTGTACGCTTTTATGAACTACTTACATATGGAAATAACGAGAATAAAGAGACGTTAAGTTGAATGTTTCTTTCATGATCGAGAAGTAAATAATATTATTCTCCAATATATACAAAATTTTAATTATTACACATTTGCTATTGTGATAATTTTCTTCTATATTACAAAGCTCACGGATACATAGTAGTATAAAATGTCCCGTAATAGAAAAGATTAAATCAATTCTAAAGGAAGTACACATCTAATAAGATGACGCCTTATAAAATCTATTGGCATTGTTTTGGAATATACATAGTAAATGTTAATAAAATAACTTTTCTGGTTTATACATAATTTACTTATAATCACATATTTCATTTTTTTAGGAATAATAAGTGTTGTGTACATTATAGAAAGATTTTGTGGATACTTACAATCACAACCTATTTGGATAAAAATATCGATGAAGCAACTATTGTTATACTTTAAATGTATCGAACACGTACCATGTCACAAAATTGTTTGTGAATGGGGTTTAGACGAAGTTACTCAATTTTGAAAAAAAGTTTTTCTCATCAATTTTATTGAATTTGATCCAAAAATATTTATTTATTTCATGTTAAAAAAATAATAATATATATAGTTTCTCGGAAATTAAAGAATTAAATATGTATTAGATTGGTGGTCGACATCAATACTAAATACGATAAGCACCATGTCATCGTTTTAGACTAACACAATCTAAAAATTGTATTTAAAAAAAGTTTTCAAAATGTGCGATAAAAATAGTTTCTTATTTTTATTTTTTTATAGTTATAATTTTTTTTCAATTTAAATATCTATTAATCGACAGCCGTGTGTAACAATAGTTATTACTGACTTTTATATACAGAAACTTATCGTCACACAACTTTTATTAGTTGAAAATGCGTATAGAGACATTTGAAAATAACCGTCTCAAATGTTATGTCATGAAATGATAATTTAAATGTCGAAACTTCATCTAACCTAAAGCTAACAAATTTTATTACTGATATCGCTGAAATCGGTGATGCTAGCTGGGAGGTCAGATCCCTGCTTGGAGAGCTCGGACCAAACGTTTGAACGCTGTCTGGGAGGTCGGATCTTCACCTTGGGAGCTCGGATCAGACACCTCGAAATCCAGAAACACAAACAAGAGTGTTAGAAGGGGGACGGAAGGTTGTTCCGGCGTAGCCCCTCCGACGCTCAAGTCAGAAAACTGAGAGAGAAAACTGTGTGTGCAAAGAGAATGTGAAAAAGTATGAATTTATAAAATAATGGACGGAACCTGGTATTTATAGGTGATGCATAGAGTCCTAGTTTTGGTAGGTTTAGATCTTCAGAATCTTCGGAAGATTTGATAAGATATGGTGACAGATTAGATTAGATCTTTAATGGGCTTTACCTTTCTGGGCCTTGATCTCTGTGGGCTACGCGCTTAATATTTGAGTAAGAGTTCTCGTAGGTATGGGCCCACGAGACGCTAGGACCTCCCGGGACCTCGGCTCGGGAGCTCGGCCGAGGGTTTTCGATCGTCCTGATAATATCTTCTTGGAGGTCAGCTCGGGAGGTCGGCCAGGGAGGTCGGCCAGGGAGGTCGGCTGACCTCTCCAATCGCTGGAACTTCTGATATGGGAGGTTGGCCAGAGATGACCTCCCGGACAGCCTCAAGCTTTCTTCTGAATGCATGCTGGGCTTTGCTTGAGATGGGCTATCGAGAGCGGGCCGATCCCATCCTCCCACCGGGGGTATCACGAGTCCCCCCCCTCAAGTCGAGCTGACGTTGAAGACCTGAAGCTCGTGGTTTCCTGAGCTCTCGATGGCCCATGATTATTCTGAGCTCACTGCCTCAGTACTACCGTGAGATCATGACGTCCGAGTGACTGGATGAGCTGGGAGGGAAAGCCAAAAATCTGTGGGTGCCCGAGCTCCCGGTGGCTCTTGTCTGTACCGAGCCTCGAAGTTTTCATGCTGTGCTGATCTGAGGTTACCAAGTTATAGGGAGCTCTGCCCTCAGAAATTGAGTCTTCCGCTGAGCGTAATTTTCGATCGTCCTGAGCTGGAAGATGAAGTTCATAGTCGGGTTGAATGACTAAACAAGGCACTCCACACTATGAAGTTCTAGCTGAACTGAGCTTAGTTTTGTGTCCCCTAAGCCACGCTGATTCCTTTCGGTGTCTGTGCTGAGCTGAGATGGTGGCGAGCTTCCAGCTGTGCTGAATACGAAACGTCACTGCCAGCTGTCAGTTAAAAAGTAAGTTTCACATATTTCGATACAATCCAGGCCGTTTAAGCCTTTCGCGATCAACGATCAGATCTGCTCCTGGTCCCTCTATAAATACCCGTTACCCCTTTTACTTCATTTCCTACTTTCCCTTCGTTTTACCTCGGCTCCGACCTTCCAAAAGAATTCGTCCTTTTCCTCAAACTCCTGCTCTCCCGATCTTCTTCAATAGGTATCGTTTCATGGCCTCCCCCAACCGTTCTTCCTTGTCGAACTCCGAGGGGATATTCCGAGAGGTGGATCAGTATGATCCCCTCACGGAGGTCGCCTCGGGATCAGGTGAGTGTCCTGAGATTGAGGGGGTCAGCTCCCGCCTCGTTGCTGGTGATGACGGTGCAGTCCTGAACCAGCTTAGCCTCAGTCACCCCGAGGAGCCACTCAGGATGTCTGACCCCTGGTTCGAGCTCTACCCTTCATGGTTGGATGCCTCGGACGAGCCTCGCCTCCGGGCTCTCTCCTACGCACCCAGGGATTATAAGTTTCTATTCCCTCATTCCGAGGATAGAGCCCACAACCCCCCTCCTGGATATTACACTTTCTATGAGGACCAACTAGATGGCGGACTTAGGTTCCCTCTCCCCTCCTTCTTTCAAGAACTGAGCCAATTTTACCAAATCCACCTCGGCCAGTTTTCCCCCAACGCCTTCCGCACTTTGTGCAACTTTGTGGTTCTTTTCAAAGCCTTAGCTTTCGAGGTCGACCCCCTGACCTTCTCTCATTTCTACCTCCCCAAGAGGTCAGAAGATGGTCCCTTCTATTTCTCAGCTCGGCCCAGCTGCCAGTTCTTTGAGGGGTCCCCGAGCTCTAACAAATTTTGGAAAAACCACTTCTTTTTCGTCCAACCCTCTGACTCTTGGGACATTTGTTCGCAATGGCGGGTCTCTCTTCCCGAGCTCCCCTGTCCCGCCTCAGGTTTTCGCAAGAGTGATACTTTTCTGAGGCCCTTCGGGGCCATCCGGGGTCGGCGTTTCCATACCCCCACCCTTTTAGCTGAGGACCTCTTGAGCTACTATGGGCTTAGCTCGGCCAAAGTCACTCCCAAGGGCAATGCGGGTATGGAGTTCAGCTCGTCCCGACACCCGCCTCCCCCTCTTTTTTTTTTTTTTTACACGTATATTCATTTCTGAACTGACCCCCTCTTTTCTATTCGTGTCAGCTAACCGAATCATGAATGCCCTGATCCAAAAGGCTGCAGCTCGCAAAAAGCACCAGGTCGGCTCGGGCGCTGCGAGCAAAGGCAAGGCCAAGGTTGCTGAGGTCAGTGCTGAGGAGGTCACTGTGGTGGCTGTTACTGAGGCTTTGGAGATCCCTCAGAGCGCCCCTTCTCGGAAGCGCCGTGCCCCAAACACACCTGGTCCAATGGGTCAGTCCGGCAGCAGCGGGGAGCTTGGGCCTCTTCAAACTGACGCAGTGCCCCTCCGGCAGTTCAAGCCGGACCCTCGCTCCAAAGTCATGCGTTGCAGATCTCACCTTTATGACATGTACCGGGACGACCTCCGGATAGTAGGGGCGGGGCCCACCTCTCTGGCTGGGGCCGTGCTGCGGGACGTTGCCTCTCAGGCCGATGCTGACTTCCTCCAAGAGCTCAATTGGTCGGAGCTCGTCTCGAGGTCAACTTCTGCAAGTGCTGAGGTGACTCTCTCTCCTTTTATTATTATTACTATATTTATATTCCTTCACAAACTGAACTCTTTTCTATGCAGGCCGCTTTATTCAATGCTGAGGTAGCTTTCCGAGCTACTAATCTCCGGAAGTTATCCTCGAAGGATACACGGACCTTCCAAGCCACCTCAGCCGAACTGGAGAAGAAGTTGGCTGACCTTACCGAGGCCTTGGAGAAGGAGAAGGCCAACTCAAAGAGGCGGGAGGAGGATATGCGCCAGGGTTTTGCAGCCGAGACCCTGAAGTTAAAGAATGAGCTGCACATGCTGGAGGTTCGGCTCGAGGCGTCCCAGGAGGAGGTTAAAACCTCTCAGGAGGCAGCTAGGGTTGCCCAAGCTAAGCTTGAAATGGGCTCTGAGGCTTTCAAGGAGGACTTCCTGAAGTCAGAGGAGTTTGCCCTTACCGTTGCTGAGAAGGCCCTCGGTTTCATATATGTGGGCTTCGACGGTGCTGTGGCCCAGTTCAAGGAGGCTGGCTACCCTCCGGAAGGGGCCTCAGCCGATTTTCTTGATTCCCAGAGGGTAGTAGATAACCTCCCCCCAGAAGACTCGGACACTGGAGGAGCTCAGCCCCCAACCCCGACTCCTTAGTTTATTTTCCTCCTCTCTTCTTGTACTGAAAATATTTTAATGAAAAATTTTTATTCCATCCTTTCATCTTGCACGAGACCAGCAACCATAATAGAACTTTTAATTTGTCGAGGTTACTCTTTGGTAGGTCGGCTAGCCACAATACAATAATAATACAATAAAGCTTTTGGAGATCAGTCTAGCACTCGATGAAATAACGAACCACTCCATTTTCTCTGAAAGAGGTCGGCCCTGGCTCTTGGAGCTCGGTCCCAGCCAATTAACCATTACGGAGCTCGGCCCCGCCATTTAACCATAATAACTTGGTAAAAATAAAACTTCGCTGAGATCGGCTCGGCCATGGGAGCTCGGCCAGCCAATTAACCATAATAACTTGGTAAAAATAAATCATAGCTGAGATCGGCTCGGCCATGGGAGCTCGGCCAGCCAATTAATCATATGGGAGCTCGGCCAGCCAATTAATCATAATAACTTGGAAAAATAAAACATCGCTGAGATCGGCTCGGCCATGGGAGCTCGGCCAGCCAATTTAACCATAATAACTTGGTAAAAATAAATCATCGCTGAGATCAGCTCGGCCATGGGAGCTCGGCCAGCCAATTTATCATAATAACTTGGTAAAAATAAAACATCGCTGAGATCGGCTCGGCCACGGGAGCTCGGCCAGCCAATTTAACCATAATAACTTGGTAAAAATAAATCATCGCTGAGATCAGCTCGGCCATGGGAGCTCGGCCAGCCAATTTATCATAATAACTTGGTAAAAATAAAACATCGCTGAGATCGGCTCGGCCACGGGAGCTCGGCCACGGGAGCTCGGCCAGCAACTTAACCATGGTTCGAGTCCTAAATTTATACCGAGCTGAGGTGGGATATGGGGCTCCCGAACTGACTGAGGGTGAAAACCCTTCTCATACTTGGCGTGATCAAGCGGAGGTGAGCTCGGGGCTCCTGAACTGGCTGAGGGTGAAAAACCCTTCTCATACTTGGCGTGACCAAGCTGAGGTGAGCTCTGGGCTCCTGAACTGGCTGCGGGTGAAAACCCTTCTCATACTTGGCGTGACCAAGATGAGGTGAGCTCTGGGCTCCTGAACTGGCTGAGGGTGAAAACCCTTCTCATACTTGGCGTGACCAAGATGAGGTGAGCTCTGGGCTCCTGAACTGGCTGAGGGTGAAAACCCTTCTCATACTTGGCGTGACCAAGATGAGGTGAGCCCTGGGCTCCTGATCTGACTGAGGGTGAAAACCCTTTTCATACTTGGCGTGACCAAGATGAGGTGAGCTCTAGGCTTCTGAACTGACTGAGGGTGAAAACCCTTTTCATACTTGGCGTGACCAAGATGAGGTGAGCTCTGGGCTCCTGAACTGACTGAGGGTGAAACCCCTTTTCATACTTGGCGTGACCAAGATGAGGTGAGCGCTGGGCTCCTGAATTGACTGAGGGTGAAAACCCTTTTCATACTTGGCGTGACCAAGATGAGGTGAGCCCTGGGCTCCTGATCTGACTGAGGGTGAAAACCCTTTTCATACTTGGCGTGACCAAGATGAGGTGAGCTCTGGGCTCCTGATCTGACTGAGGGTGAAAACCCTTTTCATACTTGGCGTGACCAAGATGAGGTGAGCTCTGGGCTCCTGAACTGACTGAGGGTGAAAACCCTTTTCATACTTGGCGTGACCAAGATGAGGTGAGCTCTGGGCTCCTGATCTGACTGAGGGTGAAAACCCTTTTCATACTTGGCGTGACCAAGATGAGGTGAGCCCTGGGCTCCTGATCTGACTGAGGGTGAAAACCCTTTTCATACTTGGCGTGACCAAGATGAGGTGAGCTCTGGGCTCCTGAACTGACTGAGGGTGAAAACCCTTTTCATACTTGGCGTGACCAAGATGAGGTGAGCTCTGGGCTCCTGAACGGACTGAGGGTGAAACCCCTTTTCATACTTGGCGTGACCAAGATGAGGTGAGCGCTGGGCTCCTGAACCGACTGAGGGTGAAAACCCTTTTCATACTTGGCGTGACCAAGATGAGGTGAGCCCTGGGCTCCTGATCTGACTGAGGGTGAAAACCCTTTTCATACTTGGCGTGACCAAGATGAGGTGAGATCTGGGCTCCTGATCTGACTGAGGGTGAAAACCCTTTTCATACTTGGCGTGACCAAGATGAGGTGAGCTCTGGGCTCCTGAACTGACTGAGGGTGAAAATCCTTTTCATACTTGGCGTGACCAAGATGAGGTGAGCTCTGGGCTCCTGATCTGACTGAGGGTGAAAACCCTTTTCATACTTGGCGTGACCAAGATGAGGTGAGCTCTGGGCTCCTGAACTGACTGAGGGTGAAAACCCTTTTCTGCAATAATAACAATTTCAAACAAAATGCATAATTTTATTAATGTATCTGAATAAAGCATCAAAGCCTGACGTCCTTGCATCGAAAGTAAATGACATAAAAAAACTAAAGCTTCTAGCAATATCTAAGCATAATATTTGCGAAGGTGATAAGCATTCCACGGCCTCTTCAATTTCTTCCCTGTCCAGTCTTCTAAGTAGTAGGCACCCGAGCTGAGCTTTTCCACCACTTTGAACGGCCCTTCCCATTTTGGATCGAGCTTTCCGACCTTCTCTTCTTGAACCTTCTTAAAGACCAAGTCTCCCACCTGGAAGCTCCTCTGAATGACCTTTTTGTTGTAAGACTGGGCTATGCGTCTCTTGTAAGCTTCCATTCTTATGGCCGCGGCTTCTCTTTTTTCTTCCACGAAATCCAAGTCTGCTGCTCGTCTCTCATTGTTTTGCTCATCATAGAATGTGACGCGAGGTGTCTCTTCTCCGATCTCCGCCGGGAGAACGGCTTCATTTCCATAGACTAGGCTGAAAGGCGTCTCCCCCGTGCCTATCTTTGGGGTGGTCCTGTATGACCAAAGCACGCTGGGGAGTTCCTCCACCCAATTACCTTTTGCGCTCCCAAGTCTGGTCTTCAGGCTCTGCACTAAAGATCTGTTGGTGACCTCCACTTGGCCATTGCATTGAGGGTAGGCCACGGAGGTGAAGTGCTGCTGGATCTTCATCTCTTTACACCCAGCTTGGATCCGGTTTCCTTGAAATTGCCTTCCATTGTCGGATATCAACTTCCTTGGGACCCCGAACCTGCAGACGATGTTCTTCCATAGAAATTTGAGTACCTCATTTTCAGTTATCTTAGCCAAGGCCTCAACCTCTACCCATTTTGAGAAATAATCTATGGCTACGAGCAAAAATTTTTTCTGAGCTGGGGCCGGGGGAAAAGGTCCCACAATGTCGATCCCCCATTGGTCAAACGGGCAGGCCGCCACAATACTCTTCATTAATGCAGCTGGTTGATGTTGGAGCCTACCATGACGTTGGCAGCTGTCGCATGAGATGACGATGGCTAGAGCGTCCTTTAACATAGTGGGCCAGAAATATCCGGCCAGGAGTGCCTTTCGTGCAAGAAAGTAAGGTCCCAAGTGATTTCCACAACAGCCTCCATGTATCTCCCTTAGTACATAGTCAGATTGCTTGGGACCCAAACATTTGAGGAGAGGCCGAGAGGCTGACCTCTTGTAAAGAGTTCCGTTGATCAGTATAAACCGAAGGCTCCTTCGCTTCATTCTGTAAGCCTTTTTCGGATCTTCGGGGAGCACCCCATCTTTCATATAATCCAGTAACTCGGCGCGCCAGTCATTGTCTTCGTGCTCAGGAGAGGGGTAGTGCCCAGAAGGGTTTAGCTCTACTTGGACCACCACCTCTCTTGATTTCCAGCTGTGAAGTGAGCTTGCCATTTTTGCAAGGGAGTCGGCTCCCTCATTCTCCTCCCTGGGGATCTGCTTAAAAACCAGTTCTGTGAAGAGTTCCTTGGCTGCTTCCACGGCTTTTACGTATTCTATCAATCTCTCATTCTTGGTGTCATAGGATCCATTCATTTGGTGGGCCACCAGTTGAGAATCAGAGAAGATGTGGACCCGAGCTGCTCCGACCTGCCGTGCTGCTTTTAGACCCGCTAAGACCGCTTCGTATTCTGCCTCATTGTTGGATGCCCTAAAGTCTAGTCTCACGGCTAACTTTAGTTCATCCCCTTTTGGAGAGATCAATAACACACCAACTCCGCTGCCTTCATTGGTGGATGAACCATCCACATAGACCTTCCAAAGGTCTTCCATCTCCACATGCAAAGTCTCAGCCAGGAAATCGGCCAAGGCCTGTGCTTTGATTGCGGTTCGAGGTCCATATTGAATGTCATATTCTCCCAGTTCCGTGGTCCACTTTACCAATCTTCCTGAGATATCAGCATGAGTCATTATCTTTCCGAGAGGGCTGTTAGTGAGGACCATAATGGGATGAGACAGAAAGTATGGTCTCAGTCTCCGAGCCGTGGTGATCAAGGCCAAAGCAAGTTTTTCCACTGTCGTATATCTGAGCTCAGCTCCTTTGAGTGCATGGGATATATAATATACGGGATTCTGCTCGGTGCCCTTTTGTCTGACCAGGACTGAGCTCACAGCTGCTTCGGTGGCTGATAGATAAACATACAACTGCTCCCCTGTTGATGGCTTTGCCAGTATCGGGAGCTCAGCCAGATATGTCTTCAGGTCTTCGAATGCCTTCGCGCACTCTTCATCCCATTCAAATTTCTTGGCCTTTCTGAGGACTCGGAAGAAAGGCAGACTTCGGTGTGCCGCCCTCGAAATGAATCGTGATAAAGCCGCGATTCTTCCGGCAAGCTTCTGGACCTCTTGGAGATTCGCAGGAGGTGACATGGATTGGATGGCCTTTACCTTCTCGGGGTTGGCTTCAATCCCCCTTTTTGTTACCATATATCCCAGGAACTTTCCGCTTTTGACCCCAAAAGTGCACTTCTGTGGGTTTAGCTTTAACCTATAAGACCTCAGAGTGGCAAAGGTCTCAAGGAGGTCGGCTATAAGGTCCGCCGAATTCTTGGACTTTACCAAAATATCGTCCACGTAGACCTCCACATTCCTTCCTATCTGATTTGAGAAAACTTTATCCATGAGCCTCTGATAAGTAGCCCCTGCATTTTTTAGCCCGAAAGGCATTACCACATAACAGAATGTTCCCTCAGAGGTGACGAAGCTTACTTTATCCTGGTCTTCCCTTGCTAGGGGTATCTGGTGGTACCCCTGATAAGCATCCATTAGACATAGATATTGGTGACCCGAGGTGGAGTCCACCAGTTGATCAATCCTTGGTAAGGGGTAGCAGTCTTTCGGGCAAGCTTTATTAAGATCTCTGAAGTCGACGCACATCCTCCATTTTCCCGAGCTCTTGGGGACCAAGACAACATTTGATAGCCATGTTGGAAAAAAGACCTCCCTAATATGCCCTGCACTGAGGAGCTCGTCAACCTGCTCTTTTATCACCTTGTCCTTCTCGGGACCAAAATGCCTTTTCTTCTGTTTGACTGGCCGAGCTTCGGGAATAATGTTGAGGCGGTGTTCCATTATACTGGGGCTGATCCCACGGAGCTCTTGTGAGGACCAAGCAAATACATCAAGATTAGTTTTCAAACAAGTCAACAGATCCTGCTTAGTTTCGGGATCAAGATCAGCCGCCACCCTGACACTCTGTTGGACCCCTATTTCTACCGTTTCTGGCTCCTCTTCTGATGTGAGCTGAACCTCTCTTCTGGGGGTCATGTTTGGTTGGGTCGCAATCATCCCTACCTCGGTCCGAGATCTTTTGACTTCCTGCCTTACCTCATCTACGTAGCATCGTCGAGAGGATTTCTGATCCCCCCCGACGACTCCCACTTCATTCCCCACAGGATATTTTAGCTTTTGATGATAGGTGGAGCTTACAGCTCGGAAATCGGCCAGAGCAGGTCGGCCAAGTATTCCGTTGTAAGAAGAAGGGGCATCTACCACAGTAAAACACGTCATTTTTGTGATACGGTGCGATCCTGTCCCTAGGGATAAGGGGAGCATGATTTGCCCTACGGTTTGGACCGCATGTCCTGTGAAGCCAAATAAAGGCGTAGAGATATGATCAAACTCGAAACCTTCCACTTTCATTTGGTCCAGGGTTATTTTGAAAAGAATGTTAACTGAGCTTCCAGTGTCAACAAAGATTCTTGCGACGTCATAGTTGGCGATAGTAAGAGTGACTAATAAGGCGTCGTTATGAGGCGCCACAACACCTTTCAGATCATCCGGCCCGAAGCCAATGACGGGGTCATCTTTGGGGGCGAGGTCTAACCCCAAGCTCTCCAGTCTCCGACCATGAGCTTTACGAGCTCTGCCTGAATCTCCGTCAGTGGCGCCGACCGTTATCATATGAATTGTACCTCTGGTCGGATCATTAGCAATCTGCTGAACCTGAGGGCCTTGATGTTGCGGGGGGTCATCTCGACCCCCTCGGTTGGGTCGGTTCTCCCGGGGTTGTGGCCTCTGATTCACCCCAGGAGGTCCTCGATCTCGTCTATCATCTCGGTACCTTCCCTCTGATCGGGCTAAGAGGTTCTTCATGTGAGGGTCTCTCTGCATGATCCTTTGGACCTCTTCACCCAATTTCTGGCAATCATTCGTAACATGGCCATACTCTTGATGGAACTCACAGAACTTATCTGAGGGAGGTAAACGTGGCCCCTTTTCGGCTTGTTTTGGGCGCTCTAACTTTCTTCTTTCTTCGCAAATTGCCATGGCTCTTTCCAAACTCATGGCCAACGGGGCATAAGGGAAAGGTCCAGGACCTCGGCTCCGTTCCTCTGTTCTTTCTGCAGGCCTCTTCCTACTCGGTTCCACTTTCTCTTTCCCCTTATTTTTATCATCGGGTCGGATGTCCACTCGCCTTCGCCTTTGTGCATCCTCAAGGTTCACGTATTTCTTAGCTCGGCTGAGGAGCTCATCATAGCTTTGAGGGGGTTTTTTGACTAAGGAGTTGAAGAATTGTCCCCCTCGGAGCCCTTGTGTGAAAGCATTTACCAGAGTTTCCGTTGCTGCAGCTGGGACCTCCAAGGCCGCACTGTTGAATCGCCTAATGAAGTCCCTCAGTGAATCTGTATCTCCTTGTTTCAAATTGAACAGACCCAATGAGGTTTTCAAGTATTTCTTACTTGTAGCATACTGGTTTATGAATAGGGTGCTGAATTCTCGAAAGCTGGTAATGGAATGTGGCGGGAGCAAGTCGAACCACCTCTGGGCAGGTCCCACTAGGGTGGTAAGGAAGACCCGGCATTTGACCCCATCTAAGTATCGGTGAAACAAAGCAGAATTATTGAACCTTCCGAGGTGTTCTTCGGGGTCCGTACTTCCATCATAATCCTTGACGGTTGGTTGGCGGAAATTAACGGGGAGGTCTTCATTTAGTATCTCGAGGGAGAGTGGGCTTTCTCTGTCCAATACGGGAGGTCGGCCCCCCATCCGCCTGCCAAGCCTCCTGACTTCCTCCCAAATGGCTTCCATATGCTCAGGAAGAGGGGGAGGAGGAGGAGGAGGTGATGGAGTACGATTTCGACGGAGGGCCTCATTCACAGACCTATTAATCAACTGGGCCAATTGGTCTAGACTAAGATCAGCCACACCTCTGCCTTGGCCACTTCCGGGACCTCGGTTGCCATCTGCATGGCCCTGGTTGCCACCTCCGGGACCTCGGTTGCCATCTACATGGCCCTGGTTGCCACCTCCGGGACCTCGGTTGCCACCTCCGGGACCTCGGTTGCCATCTGCATGGCCCTGGTTGCCACCTCCGGGACCTCGGTTACCACGCGCAGGGCCTGTTCTTATACCTGTTCGTCCCCACATGTCTACGTCTTCTCAGTATATTCCCACAGACGGCGCCAATTGATATCGCTGAAATCGGTGATGCTATGTAGTATCCCGATGCCTATATCTGGTCCTGAAAGCTGTCTTGTGGACATCTGCATCCTTCACTTTCAGCTGATGGTACCCTGATCGAAGATCTATCTTAGAGAACACGGTGGCTCCCTGCAATTGATCGAACAAGTCTTCGATTCTTGGCAAAGGGTATTTGTTCTTGATCGTTACCTTGTTCAGCTCACGGTAATCGATGCACAGTCTCATGCTCCCATCCTTCTTCTTCACAAAAAGCACTGGTGCGCCCCACGGTGAGAAACTAGGGCGGATAAACCCTTTGTCGAGGAGCTCCTGAATCTGCTGTTTGAGCTCTAACATCTCAGCTGGAGCTAATCTGTATGGCGCCTTGGAGATTGGCGCTGTGCCTGGCACGAGATCGATTGCAAACTCCACCTCTCTCTCTGGTGGAAGACCGGTGACGTCATCAGGAAAGACGTCTGGAAATTCTTTGACTACTGGCACCTCTGATAAGGATGGAGTGGACACGTCAGGCGCTGAAATAATACTAGCCAAAAAGGCCTGGCATCCCTTGGAGATCAAACTCCTCTCCTGCATGCATGAAATCATGCGAGGAAAGCTTCTCCATCTGGCTGGCTCAAAAAGAAATTGCTCCATGCCCGGCGGTCTAACTAAAACTGACCTCTTCTGAAAATCTATCAGAACTCTATTCTTAGTCAGCCAGTCCATGCCCAAGATAATGTCGAATTCTGGCATCGGCAATATGATTAAATCTGCATACACTAGGTGGCCATGCAGTTCTAGGTCGATATCTCTGACCACACTGGTAGCTAACAGCTCTTCCCCTGATGGGACCACTACCGAAAAATCCACGTCTAGGCCAATGGACTTGAGGTCTAAATGATTGGCAAACGTCTCTGATATGAAGGAGTGTGTGGCTCCTGAATCTATCAACGCGGTTGTGGATAGTCTCTTAATGAAAATGTTTCCTGAGACGCGTTAGCACAACACAAACTAACTTATATCTCAAAATTTATACCATAAACCTTAAGCACAATAGAACTCAATAACCTTAGGTACCCAAAGTATTAATAGCACGCTAATAATCCCAAGAAGAAAAATTCCACATGCAAGACAATATAATACTGAGCTTAGGTAGAAAAGTTTACCAGTCAGTAGGGTGGTGTCTGGGTCCGCCTCCTGTGCATGCATGGCAAATACTCTGCCCTGGGTTGGTTGCTTCCACTGTGGGCACTCTTTCAGCACGTGATCTGTAGCCCCACATTTAAAACATTTCCCGGATCCCCATAGGCACTGTCCGGGATGCTGACGGTTGCACTTCTGGCACACTGGGTAAACAACGGGCCTCTGCGGCGCCCCTTTGCTGCTGAACGGGACCCTTGCCCTTCGGCGGTCCCTGAAAAAGTTTCTTTCCTGGCGGCCCCTGATACGGTTTCTTAAAGTGGGGTCGCTGATTCTGCTGCTGATGGTGTGGCTGCGGTGGAGCCTGATAGGGCCTCTTGCCCTGCCTGTCCGCCTCAATATCCCGCTGGTCTTGTTCTGCAGCCAGAGCTCTAGAGACTGCAACTGCATAAGAAGTAGGGCCAGCTACCCTCACGTCACGGCGCAAGATCGGCCGCAAACCATTTAAGAAGTGCCTCAACTTTTCTTGGGCATCATTTGCAATGAGGGGCACGAAGTGACATCCCCTCTCAAACTTCCTAACAAAATCTGCCACGCTACTGTCTCCTTGCCGCAGCGTCATGAACTCGTTGGTGAGTCGGGTTCGTACTTCCTCAGTGAAGTACTTGGAGTAGAAAACCTCTTTAAAACCATTCCAAGGCAGCACTTGCAAGTTGACTGCCACAGATGCACTTTCCCACCACAACCTAGCGTCTCCAGTTAATAAGAATATAGCACATCTGACCCTGTCAGCGTCCGGCAGCTCCATGAAGTCAAATATCACCTCGATGGACTTGATCCATCCCTCCGCCACCATCGGGTCAGTAGTACCCGAGAACTCCTTCGGGCTCATCCTCCGGAACCTCTCATATACTGCCTCCGGTCTAGGCCTCTCCTCGCGGCCTGCAACAGTCTGGTTCCTAGCAAATTGTGCGAAGAATTGCGTCATGCCAGCAAGCATCTGAGCCTGCATATCTGGTGGTGGAGGTGGAGGAGGATTGGCCCTCTCCTCATCTCGATGTTCCCTGTCCTCTACTCGGTGCTCTCTGTTCTCCTCCCTTGTTTCACGGTCGATCACACGTCTAGGAGGCATACTGTTCCAACAAATTACCCAACACGTAAACCCAACATGCATGAACATATATCAATATTTTATGATGCACGTAAATTGAACTTAAAACATAGACATGCTGAAATCATGACTTAATGCGTAATACATAGCATAGCTCAAAACTTTAAAACTTACAGACTTGAGGTGTGACTTCGTGAGCTTCTTGCGACTGGCAGTAGGCATAACCCTTTACAAGAACACCGCTCTGATACCAACTGTAACGAACCGTATTCTACACTACTTAAAATTTGCGGAAAAATTTAAAATTTTCTTAAATGAAAACATTCATACGGTCGTCACTCAACATTCATAAAAATAAATCTCACAATCATCCGTCACCAATAAAATTTTGCTAAAATAAACTGTCTCAAAACGCCTCACGTTCAAATCAAAACATCAGAGTATTTTAAAAATTTGTATAAACATAAACTTGCAGTCCTCGGGTTTAGCCTGCCACTCAGCCCAAGCCTGCCCCTTGGTCAACACCTCCTGTCTCCTCCACAAAGTCACCTGCATCGATCAAGTCTAGTGAGTCTAAAGACTCAACACGTATAAACTGGAATAACGAGTACTACAATAATAAGGTCGCATGCAACTTTAAAATAGGACATACATAATTTGAAACTTGAACTTGCGCATTAAAACTTGAACATACGTACATACATACTTCGACGTGGCATAACTTAAACTTTCATAAACATACTGCATACGTAAACATACATAACTTCATCATTTTGCGTAGAGGATGTTTCAAAGCAAGTGACCCATACATAATAAACGCCTGATCAGACATACCACAGTACTGGGCTGACAGGGACGTATCCACTGTCGCATACATGAGATCCCCGTTCATAATTTAACGGGCTGGTTGGTCCCCGTTCATAATTTAACGCTTTCCAACCACGATCTAACCCGTTCATAATTTAACGGAGCGGAGAGGTCCTCGGCCACGTTCACCGACTTCCAAACCCATTCATAATTTGGTCACAAGTCAATTAGCATACCTCAAAAACTTAAACATATTTTCTCTGCACGTCATACATACTTACTTGGCGTTGAGGGATTCGTTGGACTTCGACTGGGGCCGTTGCTGCAACTTACTAACGTGAATTTCATACTTAACTTGCATTGCTTAGACATAGAAAACACATGCTTACTCTCAAGCTCAATCATACCTTAGGACCTTCTACGATTTGCCACGACACGCCCTTAATAATCCTTGCACTAACCCATAACATCGAACTTAAAATGAACTTACAAATATTTCCCAAAAACAAGGGTACACGGACCCGTGCTTGGGTCCGGGAGAGGGTCCGTGTACATACTGCCTAGAGTGTGTCGGGAAACGGAAGGGGCACGGACCCCGTGCTTGGGTCCGGATGGGGGTCCGTGTAGGCTCTGGAAGAAGACATTGAAAGGAAAGCAAAGGCACGGACCCCGTGTCAGGGTCCGGGTAAGGGTCCGTGTAGATACTGGAAAAGACACTAAGTGAAACCCAAAGGCACGGACCCCGTGCCCTCATCCGTGTATGGGTCCGTGCTGTCTCGCAAAATTGACACTGAAGGAATAACAAAGGCAAAGGACCCCGTGTCAGGGTCCGTGTACGGGTCCGTGTACCCACTGTGATCGCGAACTTACGAAAATTCTGAACACCCAATGCTTATTCTTCTAGACTCGATTATACGGGCCAAGCACCGACCCCTCGAGACTCATCCTAGCATACAATAACATAAATCCAAATTGTACAAACGTTTCGACACAACAATGTTCGCTCTACGACACCCACGACCCAAAATACGGCAATTGACATCAAACTGTTTCCTACGACTTCTCATTAGTTCGAGTACCTATCGACATGAAACGTAACCTCAAAACACTCTTAACATCATTACTAACATACCCGTACGCAGCAACAATCGCCCGTCGATTTCCAACGAAGCCTGCAACTTAAAACTTCAAGAAACGTATCAATAACAAAACTTTCTGAAAATTTCAGTTTGCGCAGTCGCACGGAAAATATCATAACTCACTCATTTTTCGTCCAAAAATTTCGAATCATATATCAAATCGAAGGTATCGAAGAGTTCTACGTTTTTGCCGTTGAAAGTTTTCCCAAAATATGAACGGAAAAATCGCAGTTTTGACATGAACAGTAAAAACGAGTTTTAGATCTAAAAATTTTCCTTCGCAATTGATCCGATTCATGATCCGCTCAAACTACTATCATGATACATAACTTTTACGCATAAAAATCAACGCAACGCATAATATGACTTGATCGACACAGCAAGAACAGAATATACGTGCCTTTTTGATATCAAAATTTACCGAAACGACGTCACCGAAGCGGAGATAAGAGCGAGGTTGATCCGAGGCGATTGTGGCGCTAAAATTCTTGAGGAAACACACGAAAATCTTGCTGGAAATTATGAGGGGAGAGGGGCGGCTGCTCTAAGGACTAAGAACCCTAGTTCTTTCTTAAAAAAAATCTGAAAATACAAATGTGTTTGTGTTGTGTGTGTAATACACGATTTTTAGGTGTGTGTAAAAGTGTGTGTGTGTGTGTGAGGCGTGTGTTTCAATTAATTAAAAGACTAACTTTTGCTTAATAAAAAAAATAATAGTCTACTAATCAAAACATTAACTCACACTTAATCTTTTAAATAAAACTCTTTAACTAAAATATAACACACCAAATTAGATTTTGAAAGTTTACAAGTCTTAAAATTACTAATTAAATATTTAGGCACAAAAATGCTAAAACTCATTAAATTAATTAAAATGCCCCCAAACTTAACTTAAAATAAAATACCATATCTAAAATTGCCAAAAATCGTCACCGGGTCTTTTCCTCAATCCCGCCTCGAATGATCGCCTGAAACATGAAACTCGAAAGACATTTTAACGTGCATCACATAAACATAAATAATTTAAAATAATGCATTTAAATAAATCATGCATCGCCAAAACCCATTTAAAATTAATTTAAATGATTTAATACTTAAATGAATGCATGGGTTATACGTGTACTAAATTTGGGCACTACAGTTCCTCCCCCACTTATAAAAATTTCGTCCTCGAAATTAAGTCTTACCAAACAACTCCGGGTAGCGAAGTCTCATGTCGGCCTCTGACTCCCAAGTGGCTTCTTCCACCGATTGATTCAGCCATTGAACTTTGACCAACTTGGTCGTCTTGTTCCGAAGTCTGCGCTCCTGTCTGTCTAGGATTTGGACTGGTTTCTCCTCGTAAGACAGGTCTGGAGTCAACTGCAGTGGCTCATAACTCAGAACATGAGAAGGATTAGCCAAATATTTTCTCAGCATCGAGACGTGGAACACATTGTGCACCCCGGCCAGATTCGGCGGAAGGGCTACACGATACGCTAGCGTCCCAACTCTGTCCAAGATCTCGAACGGTCCAATAAACCTCGGACTCAACTTGCCTCTCTTTCCAAATCTCATAACACCCTTCATAGGTGCTATCTTGATAAAAACGTGATCTCCTACGGCAAACTCGAGATCTCTCCTCCTTTTATCTGCATAGCTCTTCTGACGGCTCTGGGCGGTCTTCATTCTGTCACGAATCTTGACCACCACGTCTGCAGTCTGCTGAACTATTTCTGGACCAAGTTCTGTCCTCTCACCAACTTCATCCCAATGAACTGGTGATCTGCACTTCCTCCCGTACAACGCCTCATAGGGGGCCATACCAATAGATGCTTGGAAGCTGTTGTTGTATGTGAACTCCACTAGAGGTAGTCTAGACTCCCAAGTTCCTTGAAAATCAATCATGCACGCCCTTAGCAAGTCCTCTAAAACTTGAATCACTCGCTCAGACTGGCCATCTGTCTGCGGGTGAAACGCTGTACTGAAAAGCAACTTCGTCCCCATGGCTGCATGTAAGCTCTTCCAGAAGGACGATGTAAACCTCGGGTCCCTGTCGGACACAATAGAGACTGGGAAACCATGCAACCGGACGATCTCCTGGATATAAAGATCCGCATACTGGGTCATGGAGAAAGTCGTCTTCACTGGCAGGAAATGCGCTGATTTAGTGAGTCGGTCCACTATAACCCAAATAGAATTTGATCCTCTGACTGATCTCGGCAACCCAACAACAAAATCCATAGTAATGTTCTCCCACTTCCACTCGGGGATGGGGAGTGACCTTACCAACCCTGCTGGTCTCTGATGTTCAGCTTTTACTTGCTGACAAGTGAGACATTCTGATACGAACCTACGGATGTCTCGCTTCATCCCTGGCCACCAATACAATAACTGAAGGTCTTTGTACATCTTGGTGCCTCCTGGGTGAATGGAATACGGAGATGCGTGTGCCTCTGTCAAAATATCCTGTCTGATCGAACCAACGCTAGGCACCCACATTCTACCTCTGTATCTCACAATGCCGTCTGAAACTGTGTACAGCACACTGCCCTTGGCTTCGTCTTTCAGTCTCCATTTCTGTAACTGCTCATCTGAAGACTGACCTGCTCGGATTCGGTCTAGCAAATCAGATTTGACTGTCAGATTAGACAGCCTAGGAGCCTTGCCATCACGATAAATCTCTAGACCAAACTTCTGAATCTCCGACTGTAGTGGTCTCTGAGCTGTCAACTAAGCTACCACTGCCACTTTTCTGCTCAAAGCGTCTGCCACGACGTTAGCTTTTCCCGGATGGTAGCTAATCTCGCAATCATAGTCTTTCACAAGTTCTAACCACCGTCTTTGTCTCATATTCAGCTCTTTCTGCGTGAAGAAGTATTTGAGACTCTTGTGGTCGGTGAAGATCTGACATTTCTCGCTGTATAAGTAATGTCTCCAAATCTTCAATGCAAAGACAACGGCGGCTAATTCAAGGTCGTGCGTCGGGTAGTTCTTCTCGTGCACCTTTAACTGTCTGGAAGCATAAGCTATGACCCGACCTTGCTGCATCAACACTGCGCCTAATCCGAGCTTAGATGCATCGGTATAAAGCACAAACTCGCCTTGCCCTGTCGGCATGGCTAGCACTGGCGCTGAAATAAGAGCTTGCTTCAAGGTGTCGAAGCTCTTCTGGCATTCCTCGCTCCACACAAACTTTGCATTTTTCTTGGTTAGTGAGGTGAGCGGCACTGCTATGGACGAAAATCCCTTGATAAACTTACGGTAGTAGCCTGCTAAACCCAAAAAGCTGCGGATTTCTGATGCGTTCTTTGGCTCAACCCATTCCTTAACGGCTGCTACTTTCGATGGGTCCACCTCAATACCACTGCTGGATACTATATGCCCCAAAAATGCAACTTTCTGCAGCCAAAATTCACACTTACTGAATTTCGCAAATAACTTGCGACTCTGCAAGGTCTGCAAAACTGTCCTCAAATGCTGGTTGTGCTCCTCATGGCTCTTCGAGTAAATAAGAATGTCGTCAATGAATACTATGACGAATTGATCGAGGAACGGCTGAAATACTCGGTTCATGAGGTCCATGAAAATCGCTGGAGCATTTGTCAATCCAAATGGCATCACCAAGAACTCGTAATGCCCATATCTGGTCCTGAAAGCTGTCTTGTGGACATCTGCATCCTTCACTTTCAGCTGATGGTACCCTGATCGAAGATCTATCTTAGAGAACACGGTGGCTCCCTGCAATTGATCGAACAAGTCTTCGATTCTAGGCAAAGGGTATTTGTTCTTGATCGTTACCTTGTTCAGCTCACGGTAATCGATGCACAGTCTCATGCTCCCATCCTTCTTCTTCACAAAAAGCACTGGTGCGCCCCACGGTGAGAAACTAGGGCGGATAAACCCTTTGTCGAGGAGCTCCTGAATCTGCTGTTTGAGCTCTAACATCTCAGCTGGAGCTAATCTGTATGGCGCCTTGGAGATTGGCGCTGTGCCTGGCACGAGATCGATTGCAAACTCCACCTCTCTCTCTGGTGGAAGACCGGTGACGTCATCAGGAAAGACGTCTGGAAATTCTTTGACTACTGGCACCTCTGATAAGGATGGAGTGGACACGTCAGGCGCTGAAATAATACTAGCCAAAAAGGCCTGGCATCCCTTGGAGATCAAACTCCTCGCCTGCATGCATGAAATCATGCGAGGAAAGCTTCTCCATCTGGCTGGCTCAAAAAGAAATTGCTCCATGCCCGGCGGTCTAACTAAAACTGACCTCTTCTGAAAATCTATCAGAACTCTATTCTTAGTCAGCCAGTCCATGCCCAAGATAATGTCGAATTCTGGCATCGGCAATATGATTAAATCTGCATACACTAGGTGGCCATGCAGTTCTAGGTCGATATCTCTGACCACACTGGTAGCTAACAGCTCTTCCCCTGATGGGACCACTACCGAAAAATTCACGTCTAGGCCAATGGACTTGAGGTCTAAATGATTGGCAAACGTCTCTGATATGAAGGAGTGTGTGGCTCCTGAATCTATCAACGCGGTTGTGGATAGTCTCTTAATGAAAATGTTTCCTGAGACGCGTTAGCACAACACAAACTAACTTATATCTCAAAATTTATACCATAAACCTTAAGCACAATAGAACTCAATAACCTTAGGTACCCAAAGTATTAATAGCACGCTAATAATCCCAAGAAGAAAAATTCCACATGCAAGACAATATAATACTGAGCTTAGGTAGAAAAGTTTACCAGTCAGTAGGGTGGTGTCTGGGTCCGCCTCCTGTGCATGCATGGCAAATACTCTGCCCTGGGTTGGTTGCTTCCACTGTGGGCACTCTTTCAGCACGTGATCTGTAGCCCCACATTTAAAACATTTCCCGGATCCCCATAGGCACTGTCCGGGATGCTGACGGTTGCACTTCTGGCACACTGGGTAAACAACGGGCCTCTGCGGCGCCCCTTGCTGCTGAACGGGACCCTTGCCCTTCGGCGGTCCCTGAAAAAGTTTCTTTCCTGGCGGCCCCTGATACGGTTTCTTAAAGTGGGGTCGCTGATTCTGCTGCTGATGGTGTGGCTGCGGTGGAGCCTGATAGGGCCTCTTGCCCTGCCTGTCCGCCTCAATATCCCGCTGGTCTTGTTCTGCAGCCAGAGCTCTAGAGACTGCAACTGCATAAGAAGTAGGGCCAGCTACCCTCACGTCACGGCGCAAGATCGGCCGCAAACCATTTAAGAAGTGCCTCAACTTTGCCTGGGCATCATTTGCAATGAGGGGCACGAAGTGACATCCCCTCTCAAACTTCCTAACAAAATCTGCCACGCTACTGTCTCCTTGCCGCAGCGTCATGAACTCGTTGGTGAGTCGGGTTCGTACTTCCTCAGTGAAGTACTTGGAGTAGAAAACCTCTTTAAAACCATTCCAAGGCAGCACTTGCAAGTTGACTGCCACAGATGCACTTTCCCACCACAACCTAGCGTCTCCAGTTAATAAGAATATAGCACATCTGACCCTGTCAGCGTCCGGCAGCTCCATGAAGTCAAATATCACCTCGATGGACTTGATCCATCCCTCCGCCACCATCGGGTCAGTAGTACCCGAGAACTCCTTCGGGCTCATCCTCCGGAACCTCTCATATACTGCCTCCGGTCTAGGCCTCTCCTCGCGGCCTGCAACAGTCTGGTTCCTAGCAAATTGTGCGAAGAATTGCGTCATGCCAGCAAGCATCTGAGCCTGCATATCTGGTGGTGGAGGTGGAGGAGGATTGGCCCTCTCCTCATCTCGATGTTCCCTGTCCTCTACTCGGTGCTCTCTGTTCTCCTCCCTTGTTTCACGGTCGATCACACGTCTAGGAGGCATACTGTTCCAACAAATTACCCAACACGTAAACCCAACATGCATGAACATATATCAATATTTTATGATGCACGTAAATTGAACTTAAAACATAGACATGCTGAAATCATGACTTAATGCGTAATACATAGCATAGCTCAAAACTTTAAAACTTACAGACTTGAGGTGTGACTTCGTGAGCTTCTTGCGACTGGCAGTAGGCATAACCCTTTACAAGAACCTGGCTCTGATACCAACTGTAACGAACCGTATTCTACACTACTTAAAATTTGCGGAAAAATTTAAAATTTTCTTAAATGAAAACATTCATACGGTCGTCACTCAACATTCATAAAAATAAATCTCACAATCATCCGTCACCAATAAAATTTTGCTAAAATAAACTGTCTCAAAACGCCTCACGTTCAAATCAAAACATCAGAGTATTTTAAAAATTTGTATAAACATAAACTTGCGGTCCTCGGGTTTAGCCTGCCACTCAGCCCAAGCCTGCCCCTTGGTCAACACCTCCTGTCTCCTCCACAAAGTCACCTGCATCGATCAAGTCTAGTGAGTCTAAAGACTCAACACGTATAAACTGGAATAACGAGTACTACAATAATAAGGTCGCATGCAACTTTAAAATAGGACATACATAATTTGAAACTTGAACTTGCGCATTAAAACTTGAACATACGTACATACATACTTCGACGTGGCATAACTTAAACTTTCATAAACATACTGCATACGTAAACATACATAACTTCATCATTTTGCGTAGAGGATGTTTCAAAGCAAGTGACCCATACATAATAAACGCCTGATCAGACATACCACAGTACTGGGCTGACAGGGACGTATCCACTGTCGCATACATGAGATCCCCGTTCATAATTTAACGGGCTGGTTGGTCCCCGTTCATAATTTAACGCTTTCCAACCACGATCTAACCCGTTCATAATTTAACGGGGCGGAGAGGTCCTCGGCCACGTTCACCGACTTCCAAACCCATTCATAATTTGGTCACAAGTCAATTAGCATACCTCAAAAACTTAAACATATTTTCTCTGCACGTCATACATACTTACTTGGCGTTGAGGGATTCGTTGGACTTCGACTGGGGCCGTTGCTGCAACTTACTAACGTGAATTTCATACTTAACTTGCATTGCTTAGACATAGAAAACACATGCTTACTCTCAAGCTCAATCATACCTTAGGACCTTCTACGATTTGCCACGACACGCCCTTAATAATCCTTGCACTAACCCATAACATCGAACTTAAAATGAACTTACAAATATTTCCCAAAAACAAGGGTACACGGACCCCGTGCTTGGGTCCGGGAGAGGGTCCGTGTACATACTGCCTAGAGTGTGTCGGGAAACGGAAGGGGCACGGACCCCGTGCTTGGGTCCGGATGGGGGTCCGTGTAGGCTCTGGAAGAAGACATTGAAAGGAAAGCAAAGGCACGGACCCCGTGTCAGGGTCCGGGTAAGGGTCCGTGTAGATACTGGAAAAAGACACTAAGTGAAACCCAAAGGCACGGACCCCGTGCCCTCATCCGTGTATGGGTCCGTGCTGTCTCGCAAAATTGACACTGAAGGAATAACAAAGGCACGGACCCCGTGTCAGGGTCCGTGTACGGGTCCGTGTACCCACTGTGATCGCGAACTTACGAAAATTCTGAACACCCAATGCTTATTCTTCTAGACTCGATTATACGGGCCAAGCACCGACCCCTCGAGACTCATCCTAGCATACAATAACATAAATCCAAACTGTACAAACGTTTCGACACAACAATGTTCGCTCTACGACACCCACGACCCAAAATACGGCAATTGACATCAAACTGTTTCCTACGACTTCTCATTAGTTCGAGTACCTATCGACATGAAACGTAACCTCAAAACACTCTTAACATCATTACTAACATACCCGTACGCAGCAACAATCGCCCGTCGATTTCCAACGAAGCCTGCAACTTAAAACTTCAAGAAACGTATCAATAACAAAACTTTCTGAAAATTTCAGTTTGCGCAGTCGCACGGAAAATATCATAACTCACTCATTTTTCGTCCAAAAATTTCGAATCATATATCAAATCGAAGGTATCGAAGAGTTCTACGTTTTTGCCGTTGAAAGTTTTCCCAAAATATGAACGGAAAAATCGCAGTTTTGACATGAACAGTAAAAACGAGTTTTAGATCTAAAAATTTTCCTTCGCAATTGATCCGATTCATGATCCGCTCAAACTACTATCATGATACATAACTTTTACGCATAAAAATCAACGCAACGCATAATATGACTTGATCGACACAGCAAGAACAGAATATACGTGCCTTTTTGATATCAAAATTTACCGAAACGACGTCACCGAAGCGGAGATAAGAGCGAGGTTGATCCGGGGCGATTGTGGCGCTAAAATTCTTGAGGAAACACACGAAAATCTTGCTGGAAATTATGAGGGGAGAGGGGCGGCTGCTCTAAGGACTAAGAACCCTAGTTCTTTCTTAAAAAAAATCTGAAAATACAAATGTGTTTGTGTTGTGTGTGTAATACACGATTTTTAGGTGTGTGTAAAAGTGTGTGTGTGTGTGTGAGGCGTGTGTTTCAATTAATTAAAAGACTAACTTTTGCTTAATAAAAAAAATAATAGTCTACTAATCAAAACATTAACTCACACTTAATCTTTTAAATAAAACTCTTTAACTAAAATATAACACACCAAATTAGATTTTGAAAGTTTACAAGTCTTAAAATTACTAATTAAATATTTAGGCACAAAAATGCTAAAACTCATTAAATTAATTAAAATGCCCCCAAACTTAACTTAAAATAAAATACCATATCTAAAATTGCCAAAAATCGTCACCGGGTCTTTTCCTCAATCCCGCCTCGAATGATCGCCTGAAACATGAAACTCGAAAGACATTTTAACGTGCATCACATAAACATAAATAATTTAAAATAATGCATTTAAATAAATCATGCATCGCCAAAACCCATTTAAAATTAATTTAAATGATTTAATACTTAAATGAATGCATGGGTTATACGTGTACTAAATTTGGGCACTACAGTTCCTCCCCCACTTATAAAAATTTCGTCCTCGAAATTAAGTCTTACCAAACAACTCCGGATAGCGAAGTCTCATGTCGGCCTCTGACTCCCAAGTGGCTTCTTCCACCGATTGATTCAGCCATTGAACTTTGACCAACTTGGTCGTCTTGTTCCGAAGTCTGCGCTCCTGTCTGTCTAGGATTTGGACTGGTTTCTCCTCGTAAGACAGGTCTGGAGTCAACTGCAGTGGCTCATAACTCAGAACATGAGAAGGATTAGCCAAATATTTTCTCAGCATCGAGACGTGGAACACATTGTGCACCCCGGCCAGATTCGGCGGAAGGGCTACACGATACGCTAGCGTCCCAACTCTGTCCAAGATCTCGAACGGTCCAATAAACCTCGGACTCAACTTGCCTCTCTTTCCAAATCTCATAACACCCTTCATAGGTGCTATCTTGATAAAAACGTGATCTCCTACGGCAAACTCGAGATCTCTCCTCCTTTTATCTGCATAGCTCTTCTGACGGCTCTGGGCGGTCTTCATTCTGTCACGAATCTTGACCACCACGTCTGCAGTCTGCTGAACTATTTCTGGACCAAGTTCTGTCCTCTCACCAACTTCATCCCAATGAACTGGTGATCTGCACTTCCTCCCGTACAACGCCTCATAGGGGGCCATACCAATAGATGCTTGGAAGCTGTTGTTGTATGTGAACTCCACTAGAGGTAGTCTAGACTCCCAAGTTCCTTGAAAATCAATCATGCACGCCCTTAGCAAGTCCTCTAAAACTTGAATCACTCGCTCAGACTGGCCATCTGTCTGCGGGTGAAACGCTGTACTGAAAAGCAACTTCGTCCCCATGGCTGCATGTAAGCTCTTCCAGAAGGACGATGTAAACCTCGGGTCCCTGTCGGACACAATAGAGACTGGGAAACCATGCAACCGGACGATCTCCTGGATATAAAGATCCGCATACTGGGTCATGGAGAAAGTCGTCTTCACTGGCAGGAAATGCGCTGATTTAGTGAGTCGGTCCACTATAACCCAAATAGAATTTGATCCTCTGACTGATCTCGGCAACCCAACAACAAAATCCATAGTAATGTTCTCCCACTTCCACTCGGGGATGGGGAGTGACCTTACCAACCCTGCTGGTCTCTGATGTTCAGCTTTTACTTGCTGACAAGTGAGACATTCTGATACGAACCTACGGATGTCTCGCTTCATCCCTGGCCACCAATACAATAACTGAAGGTCTTTGTACATCTTGGTGCCTCCTGGGTGAATGGAATACGGAGATGCGTGTGCCTCTGTCAAAATATCCTGTCTGATCGAACCAACGCTAGGCACCCACATTCTACCTCTGTATCTCACAATGCCGTCTGAAACTGTGTACAGCACACTGCCCTTGGCTTCGTCTTTCAGTCTCCATTTCTGTAACTGCTCATCTGAAGACTGACCTGCTCGGATTCGGTCTAGAAAATCAGATTTGACTGTCAGATTAGACAGCCTAGGAGCCTTGCCATCACGATAAATCTCTAGACCAAACTTCTGAATCTCCGACTGTAGTGGTCTCTGAGCTGTCAACTGAGCTACCACTGCCACTTTTCTGCTCAAAGCGTCTGCCACGACGTTAGCTTTTCCCGGATGGTAGCTAATCTCGCAATCATAGTCTTTCACAAGTTCTAACCACCGTCTTTGTCTCATATTCAGCTCTTTCTGCGTGAAGAAGTATTTGAGACTCTTGTGGTCGGTGAAGATCTGACATTTCTCGCTGTATAAGTAATGTCTCCAAATCTTCAATGCAAAGACAACGGCGGCTAATTCAAGGTCGTGCGTCGGGTAGTTCTTCTCGTGAACCTTTAACTGTCTGGAAGCATAAGCTATGACCCGACCTTGCTGCATCAACACTGCGCCTAATCCGAGCTTAGATGCATCGGTATAAAGCACAAACTCGCCTTGCCCTGTCGGCATGGCTAGCACTGGCGCTGAAATAAGAGCTTGCTTCAAGGTGTCGAAGCTCTTCTGGCATTCCTCGCTCCACACAAACTTTGCATTTTTCTTGGTTAGTGAGGTGAGCGGCACTGCTATGGACGAAAATCCCTTGATAAACTTACGGTAGTAGCCTGCTAAACCCAAAAAGCTGCGGATTTCTGATGCGTTCTTTGGCTCAACCCATTCCTTAACGGCTGCTACTTTCGATGGGTCCACCTCAATACCACTGCTGGATACTATATGCCCCAAAAATGCAACTTTCTGCAGCCAAAATTCACACTTACTGAATTTCGCAAATAACTTGCGACTCTGCAAGGTCTGCAAAACTGTCCTCAAATGCTGGTTGTGCTCCTCATGGCTCTTCGAGTAAATAAGAATGTCGTCAATGAATACTATGACGAATTGATCGAGGAACGGCTGAAATACTCGGTTCATGAGGTCCATGAAAATCGCTGGAGCATTTGTCAATCCAAATGGCATCACCAAGAACTCGTAATGCCCATATCTGGTCCTGAAAGCTGTCTTGTGGACATCTGCATCCTTCACTTTCAGCTGATGGTACCCTGATCGAAGATCTATCTTAGAGAACACGGTGGCTCCCTGCAATTGATCGAACAAGTCTTCGATTCTAGGCAAAGGGTATTTGTTCTTGATCGTTACCTTGTTCAGCTCACGGTAATCGATGCACAGTCTCATGCTCCCATCCTTCTTCTTCACAAAAAGCACTGGTGCGCCCCACGGTGAGAAACTAGGGCGGATAAACCCTTTGTCGAGGAGCTCCTGAATCTGCTGTTTGAGCTCTAACATCTCAGCTGGAGCTAATCTGTATGGCGCCTTGGAGATTGGCGCTGTGCCTGGCACGAGATCGATTGCAAACTCCACCTATCTCTCTGGTGGAAGACCGGTGACGTCATCAGGAAAGACGTCTGGAAATTCTTTGACTACTGGCACCTCTGATAAGGATGGAGTGGACACGTCAGGCGCTGAAATAATACTAGCCAAAAAGGCCTGGCATCCCTTGGAGATCAAACTCCTCGCCTGCATGCATGAAATCATGCGAGGAAAGCTTCTCCATCTGGCTGGCTCAAAAAGAAATTGCTCCATGCCCGCCAGCTCTTCTGCAGACCAAGGTGATTGAGTTGATCAATCTGAAGCAGGGCCCGTGTCAGCATTGCGGGAAGGATCATCCGACGGAGCGTTGTCGCAAGGTTGCGGGTGCTTGTTACAAGTGCGGTGAGATGGGCCACAAGAAGAGAGATTGTCCACAGACGGGCGGAGGATCAGGATCTGGTTCTCAGGCTTCAGTTCATCAGAGGCCACAGCAAGGACAGTCTACTCAGGGTTCTAACCTCCGACCGCGTACTCAAGGGCAGGTCTTTGCTCTTAACCAGGATCAGGCTGCTGAGGAGAACGAGAGAGTTATCGCAGGTGTTTTTATATTATGTGGATTACCTGCTTACGTTCTCATTGATACTGGTTCATCACATTCATTCATATCTGCGAGATTTGCTAAGCGTCATGCATTACCTTTCACTTCTTTGGACGTTGTAGTATCTGTTTCCACACCGATGGGTCATTCGGTGCTAGCTAAACGTCTAGTTTTGGGTTGTCCTCTAGAGTTTGAGGGTAATGTTTTAACTGCTAATTTGATGATTCTTGCGATGGAGGATTTTGATTGCATTCTGGGAATAGATGTGCTGACTATGTTTAGAGCTACTGTGGACTGTTATCAGAAGTTTGTGCAGTTTCGTCCAGTTGAGGGCGACAGTTGGTTTTTCTATGGAGAGGGAGCGCGACCCCCGATGCCCGTGGTTTCTGCTCTGAAAGCCTGTCGTGCTTTAGAGTCGGGCGGGGAAGGCTACCTTATCTATGCTATTGATTCATCCGCAGATAGTGTCGGTATCAGTGACATTCCAGTAGTTTGCGATTTTCCGGATGTTTTTCCCAAGGAGATTCCTGGTTTTCCTCCCGTTCGGGAAGTGGATTTCGGCATTGATTTAGTGCCAGGCACGGCACCAATCTCTAGAGCTCCTTATCGTTTAGCTCCATCGGAGATGCAAGAATTGAAACAGCAGTTGCAGGATCTTCTTGACAAGGGGTATATTCGACCCAGTGTGTCCCCGTGGGGAGCACCAGTTCTTTTTGTCAAAAAGAAGGATGGTTCTATGCGGCTCTGCATAGATTATCGGCAGTTGAATCGTGCTACGATAAAGAATAAGTATCCTTTGCCACGGATTGATGATTTATTTGATCAACTGCAGGGTACCTCTGTGTATTCCAAGATTGATTTAAGGTCTGGTTATCATCAGCTTCGAGTTCATCAGGGAGATATATCGAAGACTGCATTCAGGACCCGGTATGGGCATTATGAGTTTCTGGTTATGCCTTTTGGGGTGACGAATGCACCAGCAGTTTTTATGGATCTGATGAATCGGGTTTTTCGGGAATTCTTGGATAAGTTTGTTGTGGTGTTTATAGATGATATCTTAATCTATTCGCATGATCAGCAAGAACACGCACAACACTTAAGGATTATTTTACAGACACTTCGCGAGAACCAGCTTTATGCGAAGTTGAGTAAATGTGAGTTTTGGATTGACAGGGTTGTATTCCTTGGGCATATCATTTCTAGCAAGGGAGTTTCAGTTGACCCGAGCAAGGTGGAAGCGGTATTGAACTGGTCGCGTCCGACGACAGTAGCCGAGATCCGCAGTTTTCTGGGATTGGCTGGGTATTATCGCCGTTTCATTGTCAACTTCTCTCAGATTGCTAAGCCACTCACTCAGCTCACTCGGAAAGATGTTTCATTTGAGTGGACATCAGAGTGCGAAGAGAGTTTCTTGGAACTTCGCAGACGTTTGACATCTGCGCCTGTTTTGGCTCTACCGTCTGGATCTGGTGGTTTCAGTGTTTACACCGATGCCTCTTTACAGGGACTAGGGTGTGTTCTGATGCAGAATGAGCATGTGATTGCTTATGCGTCGAGACAGTTGAAACCTCATGAGGAAAACTATCCTGTTCATGATCTGGAATTAGCAGCGATCGTTTTTGCTTTGAAAATCTGGCGCCATTATCTGTATGGTGAGCGATTTGAGATTTTTACCGATCATAAGAGTTTGAAGTATCTGTTCACTCAGGCTGAGTTGAACATGCGTCAGCGTCGTTGGATGGATCTACTCAAGGATTACGATTGTGAGATCAAGTATCATCCAGGATCTGCGAATCTCACGGCCGATGCTCTTAGTCGCAAGGTGAGATTATCTGCTCTTCAGACTTGTGCTGTATCTGGGATTATTCAAGATTTCTGTTCGATGGGATTCAATTGTAAGCATCGGAAGGGAACGGAGAGTATCCGTATAGCTACTATTTTGTCTGAGCCAGTTTTGTATTCTCGGATTAGAGATGCTCAGATGTCTGATTCTAAGATTCAGAAATTAGCTCGGCTGGCTGATGGAGATAATACTTCTGGATTCCACTATCAGTCCGAGGGTCTTTTGTGCTTATCTGGTCGTGTTGTTGTACCAGAAGATGACACTTTGAGGGAGGAGATTTTGTCCCAGGCTCATCGTAGCAAGTTGAGTGTTCATCCGGGGAGCAACAAGATGTATAAGGATTTGAGGACTCGATTTTGGTGGAAAGGTATGAAACGTAATGTTTATCAGTATGTCTCCAAGTGCCTTGTCTGTCAGCAGGTGAAGGCTGAGTATCGACGACCTGGAGGTTTGTTGCAGAATCTTCCTATTCCGGAGTGGAAGTGGGAGCATATCACGATGGACTTCGTGACTCACTTGCCTATGTCTGTGGGGAATAGAGATGCTATCTGGGTGGTAGTGGATCGACTTACTAAGTCTGCCCATTTTCTTCCGTATAACAGAGATTTCACTTTCGATCGGATGGCACGGTTGTACATTCAGGAGATTGTACGATTTCATGGTGTGCCCGTGAGTATCGTTAGTGACAGAGATCCTCGATTTACATCTAGATTTTGGGGCAGCTTTCAGCAAGCTTTGGGCACTACCTTGAGTTTGAGTACTGCATATCACCCAGAGACTGACGGTCAGTCAGAGAGGACTATTCGTACTCTTGAGGATATGTTGAGATCTTGTGTGATGGATTTCGGGCCAGCTTGGCAGGATCATTTGCCACTGATAGAGTTTGCATACAACAACAGTTTTCATAGGAGTATTGGTATGTCTCCGTTTGAAGCATTGTATGGTCGACGTTGTCGTACTCCTCTGTTCTGGGAGGAAGTCGGAGAACGACAGGTCGAGGGTCCAGAATTGATTCAGCAGGCCATGGACAAAATTCTTGTGATCAAACAGCGGATTAAGACTGCTCAGGATCGACAAGCGAGTTATGCGAACACTAAGCGCAGACCTCTTTATTTTGATGCAGGCGAGAAAGTGTTTCTCAAAGTATCCCCTTTTCGGAGGATTCTGAGATTTGGACTCAAGGGTAAGCTATCTCCGAGATTCATTGGTCCTTTTGAGATATTAGAATGTGTGGGAGATTTGGCCTACAGATTAGCTTTGCCACCGTATCTGTCTAGTGTTCACAATGTGTTTCATGTGTCCTTGTTGAGACGATACGTAGCGGATGAGTCTCATGTTTTGCATCCGACAGAAGTTCAGCTGAATCCGGATTTGTCTTTTGTGGAAAGACCGGTTTCGATCTTAGACCGGAAGGATAAGGTACTGCGGAATAAGACTATTCCTCTTGTCTTAGTGCAGTGGCAGCGCCGAGGTACTGAAGAAGCTACTTGGGAACTAGAGAGTCGCATGCGGTCAGAGCATCCAGAGTTGTTCTAGTTGTAGTATTTTCAGTTATGATTGTAATTTCAGTTGTGCTTTCAGTTGTAATTCATTCTTAAGTTGAATGTATTGTTGTTCAGAATTGTCATTCTTCAGACTCGATTTCGCGGACGAAATCCTTTTTAGGGGGGGAGAATGTAGTATCCCGATGCCTAATTTGAGTTAATTATTGGATTAATTATATTTCGTTGGGATCGGAAGGACCGAACCGGGTTCGGATCGTCTGAAGAGGGTTCGGATCGTCCGAAGACATGTGGCTGGACACGTGGAAGACATGCAAGGTTCGGATCGTCCGATCAGGGTTCGGATCGTCCGAAGACAGGTGTCTGGACACGTGGAAGACATGCAGGATTCGGAGCGTCCGATCAGGGTTCGGATCGTCCGAAGTGTGCCGGATCGGATCGTCCGAAGTGGATCGGATCTACCGATCGTTGTCTATAAATAGAGACGCGAGGCTTCACTTTTTACTCGCCAATTCCGAGTGTTCCAGAGCGTTTTAGTCGTTTCTGATGGGTTTCTAGTCTTTTCCCGAGGTTTAGGCACTAGCGGGGAGCTACTGGTTTTGTAGCGGAGCTGTGCTCTAGTTGGGAGCTAGCGGCATCAGTGGGCTGACTACGGACGCAGGCTTGATTCTAGGGCTGATTGCTAGGATCTACTGATTTGAGGTACGAAAGTACTATCCGAGATAGCAGGATTGAGTATGCTTTACTATGTGTTGCATGTTTATATGTTGCATTATTATCTGTCATATGATGCATGGTTTATTATGCGGCATTTGCATAATCATGTTGAGCCTGACTATTTTTGAGATAGCCTGTTGAGAGGGTGCTCAGCCCTCGTTTGTTGTGGATGGTTGGACCCCGTTGGCCAACGGTGGTCAGGTCACCGGTATATCCACAGGTTTATTTTGGTATGGGAGCCACCTCCTGGTGCGACGGCGCAGAGTGCTACATACCTTGACGTCATTTACCTGAGCAGTATTTCGTTATACCCAGATCCTGGTATCCAGTACATTTTGCATACATGCATGTCATAGTCTTGTATACTCATGCTTTCGGTGCTGAGCGTTTTATGCTCACGTCCTCGGTTTATCTCTGTTTTGGACACCCTATTCGATGGGGCAGGTCTCAGGTTGGGCGGTCCAGGAGGGAGTGGACAGGGAGCTGGCAGAGGTTGACCTATAGTTGTTGGTATTTGTTCTTGATATTTAGTTCGATTTGGTTGTTTAAGTATTTTGTACTTACAGATTCGATTGGGTTGTATTACTGTTTTTCCGCTGTTTACCTGATTCAGTTTTAAATGTTAATTTTGCATGCTTGAGTTCTGATTAGTAGGTGATTCTGGAACGGGTCACTACATGCTAGCTGGGAGGTCAGATCCCTGCTTGGAGAGCTCGGACCAAACGTTTGAACGCTGTCTGGGAGGTCGGATCTTCACCTTGGGAGCTCGGATCAGACACCTCGAAATCCAGAAACACAAACAAGAGTGTTAGAAGGGGGCCGGAAGGTTGTTCCGGCGTAGCCCCTCCGACGCTCAAGTCAGAAAACTGAGAGAGAAAACTATGTGTGCAAAGAGAATGTGAAAAAGTATGAATTTATAAAATAATGGACGGAACCTGGTATTTATAGGTGATGCATAGAGTCCTAGTTTTGGTAGGTTTAGATCTTCAGAATCTTCGGAAGATTTGATAAGATATGGTGACAGATTAGATTAGATCTTTAATGGGCTTTATCTTTCTGGGCCTTGATCTCTGTGGGCTACGCGCTTAATATTTGAGTAAGAGTTCTCGTAGGTATGGGCCCACGAGACGCTAGGACCTCCTAGGACCTCGGCTCGGGAGCTCGGCCGAGGGTTTTCGATCGTCCCGATAATATCTTCTTGGAGGTCAGCTCGGGAGGTCGGCCAGGGAGGTCGGCTGACCTCTCCAATCGCTGGAACTTCTGATATGGGAGGTCGGCCAGAGATGACCTCCCGGACAGCCTCAAGCTTTCTTCTGAATGCATGCTGGGCTTTGCTTGAGATGGGCTATCGAGAGCGGGCCGAGCCCATCCTCCCACCGGGGGTATCAATTACAATGGAATAGGTAAGGAAAAAACAATTCTCGTACCATAAATGGGCTTAAATTCAACTTTGATAATCTAATTAGTTAAAAATAAATCTCAATATGATAAAAAGACTTATTATTTTGCAATATTCAGTGTATTTTTTCATTCCCCTATGTGGGCTCGTTAATGCCTTCAACGAGTGATCTTCAGTTTTGGGAAGAATTCGCAGAACTTCGTTTCAAGAATTACATCTCAAACTAAAATTGAAATTTTTCGGAAAATTGTCATCAAATGTTAACAATGTTCGTAAATTTATGATGGAAAATAAGAAGATTACTAATCGAAAGTAAAATAATCAAAATAAAATATAGATTTTGATCAATTTACCTCAAGTACTACTATATTTGGTCATTTTTGAATCACTATTTTCCAGCTTTTAAGATAATTATATTTTATTGTTTCAACTTATTGGCAAAAACTTGTGTGAGACGATTTCACGGGTCGTATTTGTGAGACAGATTTCTTATTTGGGTCACCCGTGAAAAGGGATTATTTTTTATTGTGAATATGGATAGGGTTGTCCCGTCTCACGGATTATGATCCGTGAGACGGTCTCACATGAGACTCACTACTACTTATTTCAGCCATTATTGAGATTAATCTTTTAAGAATATTTAATTAATGTATATTGAAAAATGAGTGCTTAATCTTTTTAACTATTGATAAATTTGAAGTTGCAAAGAAAAAAAAAACATGGAAGATTATTTTCTCCCTAATGCAAATATAATTTTCTGGCTCCGTCCGTAACTATATCAATAATGATAAGTTTTAGTTCATGACATCCAACTCTATGTCGGCACTCCAAAAGAATAAAGTTTAAAGTCAATAAAACAAATTATTGCATCAATGCTAATTTTGATTAATTGGAAAATCAAAATCAAATTCACATCAATTTATATTATTAATTTGATATTTTCTCAAATATAATAATATAAAATATATTTTCATATAGATGTTTCGTTATCACTCACAAATATTAAAGCGTGTCTTTTGTTAGACGGTCTTACAAGTCTATATCTGTGAAACGCGTCGATTTGATTTAGACCTACTATGAAAAATAAAAATTGTTTCTTTAGTTGTGTCGTATCGAAAATTCGTCTCACAAAATTGATCTATGAGACAGTGTGAAATGAGTTTTATACAAAGGGCTTATTCCCATATCGAAAA
The DNA here is from genome assembly GCF_022965805.1 of Primulina eburnea. NCBI lineage: Eukaryota > Viridiplantae > Streptophyta > Magnoliopsida > Lamiales > Gesneriaceae > Primulina > Primulina eburnea. The sequence goes on from NC_133115.1 coordinate 4,323,997, forward strand.
AGCTGTTCTCGTATTTCCTAAGCGAGCAATTTTTACATTTTGTACGACACCAAATGAAGTATACCTCAATTATTGATTAACAAATTTAAATAATTTATTTGGCAAGTGAGACGGTTTCATGAGTCTTATTTTGTGAGACAGATATCTTATTTGGGTCATATATGAAAAATATCACTTTTTATGCTAAAAGTATTATTTTTTATTGTGTATATCGATATGGTTGACCCATCTCATAAATAAAGATTCGTGAGACCGTCTCACATTTATTTTTGGATAGAACAAATTTAATTTTTACCAAAGTGGGAAAAAAAGAGAGCATATCCCACATGAATCCGATCCCATCATTAAAAAAATATAAAAGCAAAAAGAATACGATCCCAATTCCAAAATTTTCGTTTAAAAAAAAAAAGAAAAAGAAAAATCCAAAACTTGACCACAGCTAAACCCAACCACGGTTACTTTCCGCTCTCGAACTTTCCAAAAGTGCCCCTATCAAGATGTGGACACGCGTCCAATATCAACGGCCAATATGAGCTATCCCATGGATAACTCCACTAGATATATACTTCCAATCCCTAATGATTAGCCCACCAGCATTGAAGATTTTTTGTGTTTTGTGTGGTGAGAGCAAATGTCGAACCCTAAAGTTTTCTTCGACATGACCGTCGGCGGCCAGCCTGCCGGGAGGATCGTCATGGAACTCTATGCAGACGTCGTCCCCAAGACCGCCGAGAATTTCCGTGCGCTTTGTACCGGAGAAAAGGGCAAGGGAAGATCCGGAAAGCCACTCCACTACAAAGGCTCGCCATTCCACCGCGTGATCCCCAACTTCATGTGTCAAGGAGGCGATTTCACCGCCGGAAACGGCACCGGAGGGGAGTCTATATACGGATCGAAGTTCGCTGACGAGAATTTCGTGAAGAAACACACCGGACCTGGGATTCTGTCCATGGCGAATGCCGGACCGGGGACTAATGGTTCCCAGTTCTTCATCTGCACCGAGAAGACCTCGTGGCTGGACGGTAAGCACGTGGTGTTCGGGCAGGTTGTGGAGGGATACGACGTCGTCAAGGCGATCGAGAAGGTTGGATCTGGTGGGGGCAGGACCTCGAAGCCTGTGGTGATCGCTGACTGCGGTCAACTCTGTTAGATCTATACCGGGATGCCTTGTTTATCTGTAAGATTTGATGATGATCTTTTGCCCTGAATATTCTGAAATAATGATTTCTGCCGTTGATTGGAACTGTGTTTGTTCTTGAGGATTGTACTCTACTGTACAATTAAACTGCTTTCATGTTTTGTTAAATTATTGGTGGAATCTCTGTCTCCATAACTAATTAATATTATATTATACCGAGTCAACTCAACTAATGTTAGAACTTAGATTTCAAACTCTACAGATTTCAAGAAGGCAAAAACTTATGCGAGACGGTCTCACGGGTCGTATTTGTGAGACGGATCTTTTATTTGGGTCACCCATGAAAAAGTATTACTTTTTATGCTAAGAGTATTACTTTTATTGTGAATATGGGTAGGGTTGACCCGTCTCACAGATTATGATCCGTGAGACGGTCTCATATGAGACTTACTCTTTCAAGAATGCACAGACGACAAGTCGTAAGGATTTTAATTTTTAGTTTGAAATCCAAATAGATTCCATGGAAATTTAAACTAGTTAGTTCGAGTCTAGTAGAACACTTCTGTCTCATAGAATTGACGACCCATACTAATTTTATTATCCGACACCAACCCGAACAAATATTAGTATAAACATCCAGTACAAACCCGAACTTAACATTTTAAAGGGTAACCAATACCCCTACAATCTGAATATGAGTATGTGGTCTTTTGTGAGGCGGTCTCTTTATTGACATGAGTTAATTCTACCGATATTCACAATAAAAAAATAATACTCTTAACATAAAAAATAATATTTTTTAATGAATGATCTAATTAAGATATCCGTTTCATAAAATACGATTAGTGATATAGTCTCACACCAGTTTTTGTCTATGATGATTCTGACCCAAATCTTTTTATATTGCAGTCTAACATGTTCTGACCAAATAAAATGTGACTTTATCCTAATCAAAATAAAAATTACCATATCCTAACCAAAACTAAAAGATCACCATGTCCTAACTTACAATTAAATATGAGAATTACCTATTTATTCGAAGTTAACTAAAATCAAAGATATCAATCAACTGATATCTTTTGAGTTGGTTTCTTGTGAGACGATCTCACAAATTTTTATCTTGAAATGTGTCAATCTTACCAATATTCACAAATCTCAATAAAAAGTAGGCAAAAACTTGTGTGAGACGGTCTCACGGGTCGTATTCGTGAGACGGATCTCTTATTTGGGTCATCCATGAAAAAGTATTATTTTTTAAGCTAAGAGTATTACTTTTTATTGTGAATATGGGTAGGATTAACACGTCTCACAAATTAAGATCCGTGAGACGGTTGCACATAAGACTCACTCTAAAAAGTAATGCTCTTAGCATAAAAATAATATTTTTTTATGGATGACCCAAATAAGATATCAGTCTTACAAAATATGATCCGTGAGATCGTCTTACACAAATTTTTGCCTATCTTATTTGAAGTGGATTTCTCAATAGACAATTCTTTGGGTCGAGTAACTAGTAATTATTCTTTGTGCCGCACGCATGCAACTTGGTATTAGGAGGCGACACTCAACTTTGTGCACATAAATCGCGCTCTTGGACCACGGCACTTACCCTATATGGTAAAAGTTATGGCAGAAGAATTCGATTTCTACGTTGAAGGTAGGAGCAAGTCTTTAGACTACTCTTCAATTTTCTTCTCAAAATGTGTCACGAGTAATGAGTCTTATTTCCATTGTCCGCTTTCCAACAACTTTTGAACTCAACATACACACTCGTTAATCATTAAATTTGATCAAGAAACTAAAATGAAAGTTCTGCGAATGTTTAGGATATAAGCCAAACCATATACCTGAGGAAAACCTAAGATGAAACACATCAAACCCACGAAGCAATCTGTCTAGAGCTGACTGAAGCGGTCGGCCCAAAATCGACAAAATGTGGCGACAATCGAAACTGGTTCAACTTGGCACCAACGAGAATCTTTTACATACCTCTACACACCCTCTTTCCTTCTTTCCATTCATATAAACGACCCAAAACTGTGAAGGTTTATAAATCATTTACCAAGTACTCTTCGTATCATTTTTTTTTTTGAAATCAAAGATTAAACTTCATTAGCAAGATAATAAGCCAAATATACAATTTTTTTTTAAAAAAAAACAGGAATGACAATCTAATATCTAAATTTCTCTTAGTCTGTATACATCTATGAACCAGAAGATATGCAACTTGATTTGCAATCCTTGAGCAATACCGTAAAATAGCCCCCATGTGAATTGTGATTGAGTGCATCGAAATCAAATTTCCTCGGCGATTGGTTCATAAAAGGGTATATTTTGAATGTTTTTAGAGTTTTTTGAAATACACATTGATGCTCACGAGAAATTTAGGGTCCGATTCTAGCAAGTGTCACTAGTCCAAACGTATGCTTCGAATTCGCCTTGAGCCTGAAATCACGAAGAAGACCGTTAAAAGAGGGGGCGAGAGATGTCCCGGCGTAGCCCCTCCGCCGCTCAAGTCAGAGATTGCGTATATAGATGGGGAGCAGCTAAGGGTGCCGTTGAAAAATAATATAGTGAATGAATTCTCATATGCTCAAACCTGATATTTATAGGAGAATACTTGTCAAATACCACAAAATACGAAAACTTCTTAAGAAATAATTATGAAAATATTAAAAATTATACTTTGTATAAGAATCTTTCTATATTATTATATAGTAGAGGACCTTTAATTAATTAACTTTCAATTAATTGGTGAAATTTGAGATGAATTGCGAATATATCTTAACTTAATTTCCAACAAAATCAAGTTATTAGATAAATTAATTATTTTATATTGTCTCCTCCTTTTTTAGCCATTATATTTATGAAAATGCCACTCACTTTTTGATATTTTTATTTATGGTCACCCACCTTCGTAAAATTGATATATATTGCGATTTGGTTACTATTTGTTTATAAAAACGTTCTATTTTTTGCATTTTTTTACGATTTTTTTTTGTTTTATTAAAAAATTATATGTGCAATTACACACAAGCGTACATCGAAATATTAGTTATTGATAAAGGATAAAAATATTGTAGAGATTTTTAAATTATAAAATGTTTTTTTAATGAAGATGATATGTAAAAATATTAAGGGTGTAATTGTTATTTCATATTATTTTGAGATTTTTTTTTTTAAATGATCAAAGTAATTATCTCTTTTCTTTAATCAACCATGTCTAGAGATGTAATTTAAATTTTTTGTAACATAATTTTATTTACCGATAAAAAAACATAAAAATCCATATGAGATCGTTTATGATTTAATTTGTGAGAAGATATCACAAATTTTTATCTGCGAGACGTGTCAATTCTACCGATATTCACAATAAAAACGTAATACTCTTAGCATAAAAAAATAATATATTTACATAGATATCCAAAAAGAGATTCGTCTCACAAAATACGACCCGTGAGACCGTCTCACACAAGTTTTTTCTTATATTTTCTATCACAAGTATTAATTTTCATTACAAGTACTTAAAAAATCAACACATCTCATGAACAAAGATCCACGAAATCATATAAAATTATTTTAGAAAAAATGTCGAGAATTGCAATGATTACATAGTCCAAGAAACTTCTTGTTTTAGCTGTATATAAAGGAATAGTCAACACAAAAAATTAAACCAACCCCACCTTCATTTCCATGAAGCTCAACTTGTCGTTATCAAAATTTAACTTTTTACAATCTTTTCTGTCATCAATAAGGAGCGTAAGATCAACGTCTTAAGCGTCGTCTTATTATTATTATTTTTTTGAAAAAATGGTTTTGTATAAGATAATAATAAATAATAAATAATAAATAATAAATATTTAAAAGTCCATAAGTAAAAATAATGCGATTATTAGATTTTTAGGCCTTTCATAAGTAAAAATATATATGATTTTTAGGCCTTTCATAAGACAAAAATATGATTTGTAGGATTTTTATTGAAAAATAAAGTAGTTAATGTAGTAGCCCGAATTTCAATGGGTAATTAACGGATTAATGGTGATTAAGAAGGTTTAATGTGTAATTTTGACCGTGGTCATGTTCGGACGGACCGAAGATGGTTCGGTAGCACCGAAGAGTTCGGACGATCCGAAGTGAGTTCGGTGGATCCGATCATGAGGTGTCAAGAGCCGATGGACACGTGGGAGTTCGGACGTTCCGAAGTGGGTTCGGTGGATCCGATCTTCATGGAGGTGTCAAGAGCCGATGGACACGTAGGAGTTCGGACGTTCCGAAGTGGGTTCGGTGGATCCGAACATAGCCTATAAATAGTGCTCGGAATTCCTCATTTTGGATTGCAAATTCTTGAAGTTGTGTCTCCTAGTTGAGAGGTTTGGAAGGTTTCTAGGGTTAGTTGTTGGTCGAGCGATAGCCAAGAGCTGCCAGGATTGGTAGCGTAGCGACGCCTGAGTTACGAGGCAATCGACATCAAAGGGCTGTCGACGGACGAAGGTAAACCCTAACCTTTGGTAGTACTGGTTTTTGCTAGTTGAGCATGGTAGTATTGTTCATTGGGTATGCTTTTGATGCGTAGGCTTGTTCTAGACCTGATTAGCGGTGTTGCGTAAGGCTAGGCTTGCTGTGATAGAGGTACGAAAGTACTATCCGAGATATCCTGGTCGAGTATACATCCTTATATGTGTTGCATGATTATGTGGTGCATTGATATATGTCATATGATGCATGCTATTATGTCACGTTTTATGATGCATGTGCATTTCATGTTGAGCCGTATCTCCTTCGAGATAGCCTTTACTGTTGAGCTGTATCTCTTTC